>NC_069501.1:1056249126-1056334126 GCF_027579735.1 Bombina bombina | reverse complement strand
ATGTGAGATTTACAAGGAGGGAAAACAGTACACCTCTCTGAACAGTGTCTGGGAGGCTGTGGTTGCTGCTGCACGCAATGTTGATGGTGAACAGATCAAAACACTGACAGAATCCATGGATGGCAGGCTTTTTAGTGTCCTTGCAAAGAAAGGTGGCTATATTGGTCACTGGTTTGTTTTTGTTTTGTTTTTGAATGTCAGAAATGTATATTTGTGAATGTTGAGATGTTATATTGGTTTCACTGGTAAAAATAAATAATTGAAATGGGTATATATTTGTTTTTTGTTAAGTTGCCTAATAATTATGCACAGTAATAGTCACCTGCACACACAGATATCCCCCTAAAATAGCTATAACTAAAAACAAACTAAAAACTACTTCCAAAACTATTCAGCTTTGATATTAATTAGTTTTTTTGGTTCATTGAGAACATGGTTGTTGTTCAATAATAAAATTAATCCTCAAAAATACAACTTGCCTAATAATTCTGCACTCCCTGTATATATATATATATATATATATATATATATATATATATATATATATATATATATATATATATATATATATATATATATATATATATATATATATATATACATATATATATATACACATACATATATATATATATATATATATATATATATATACATATATATATATATATATATATACACAAACATACATACATATATATATACACATACATATATATATATATATATATATACACATACATACAGGGCGGGCGCTTCCACTAGGCAAGCTAGGCAGTTGCCTAGGGCGCACTGCCAGCTAGGGCGCAGGCAGCAGAGCCAGCCTACTACTTTTTTTATGGGCAAAAAAAAAAAAATGTGAAGTGTATTTTCATATTTTTTTTTTATTTTCATATTTTTTTTTATTTATTATTATTAGTCTCAGACTCAGAGACAGTCACAGTCAGACAGTACTTCTTTCTAACTTAAGTTCTTGACCTCGTGGACAGGAGTCACACTCACAGCACAGGACCGGTAGCTAGGTAGTAATGTGTTAAATTAATTTTGTATAATTTGTATTGTTGCGTTGCGCCTGCTAGCCTGCTACCCGCGCTAGGCGACGCCGACGTCAGCACCCTCAACGTCACCAACTCGTCACCATCCATCACCACGTGACCACCCCGTCCGCTTTGCCACTCCCGCTCATTGTGCTGTGCCAGCCTGAGTCTCACACACGCGGCAGCAGCAGCCGGAAGAGACAGTACTAGTAGTCACAGACAGTGACAGTAGAGGTCGAGGAGAGCTGGAGAGAGAGTGACAGTGTCACTGTCTGTCATTAGGGCTAGCAAGCAGGTGCAGCAGTAGTAGTCGGTGCGGTGACTTACCAGTTACCACCACCAGTAGAGCCTGAGGGTAGAGAGTAGAGAGAGCCAGTGGCACTGGGGCAGTCACAGACAGACACAGTGTGTTGCGTGCACAGTGTCATGTGCAGATCTCAGCTAGCCAGCCCAGACAGAGCCGATCAGATCAGCACTGGTCGACGGACCGAGTGTGTGTGTGGACAGAGACAGTCAGTGTCGTGTGGACAGTGGACCCTGACCCTCACCCAGGCCCAGCCCAGGCAGGACGGAGGAGGACGAGGTCGAGGACGACGACCAGACCACCAAACAGAGGTGAGAGAGCTCAGAGACTCAGCCAGGAGAGTCATGGGAAATAATTTCATAAATTTCTGCTTGACTGCTTTGCTTTTTATATTTTTTAAATATAATAATGGAGGTCTGAGGAGGTCAATGATGGCTCATGGTTGTTTGGATGGCTTGTTGTTGGCATGATGATCATCATGTGTTATGTGTATGTTGTTGATATTTGTGACTAGTAAGACACAGACAGTAGTCACACTCACTGTCTATAATATAATCTACCTCATTTTAATGGTGAGGGCTGCCGGTGGTAGTTTGTTATTAATTGAAAACTGTGATTATCTAGCAAATTTGCAGGCAGCAGATGGATTAATAAAAATAACACAACAATCAATTATTGATAGTGTTATTTTTATTAATCCATGATGCTGCCTGCAATTTGCAAACTAGTATGCATTTATAATATTATATTTATAGTCTACAGTACTACTCTTAGACTTAGTTTCTGTGTGGAAGGAAATTTGTATTTTATAATTTTCCCGTCTGGTTACAAAACTCATGTAGCCACGTGGGTGCGGCTAGGGCTAGTCACTGTGTTTGAGAAAAACTTACTGCCACGTGGGTGCGGCTAGGGCTAGTCACTGTGTTTGAGAAAAACTTACTGCCACGTGGGTGCGGCTAGGGCTAGTCACTGTGTTTGAGAAAAACTTACTGCCACGTGGGTGCGGCTAGGGATAGTCACTGTGTTTGAGAAAAACTTACTGTCTAAGTTTCATTTCATCCAAAATCTTACACTTGTAGTGGATGGATTAGGATCATGAGGTGGTGGTTTCATGATATAACACTTTCTATGCATATGCTGCTGCATTGCCATTTGCCAATGCCACTTATTGTGTTTGTGTAATTATTAGTACTTGGGAAGTTCCATTTCTGATAGTTAATGGAATTTGTGTTCCAAGTTGGAACACTAATTCCATAACTATCATCAGTAATGAAACAGGCGCCTCAGATCACCCACAACAGTACATGTCAGTACACAGACATTATATATTCTGATATTCAGGGGGCCCCTGAATGTGTGGCTGAGAACTTATGCTGGGTTGTTGTTGAAACTAGTTACAGGCCTGCCTGAGGCCCGCCTTAGAACAACAATGTATGAATGATGTTGTATGAATGATGAATATTTCATTGATTTTCTTAAAACAAATTATATAAATATAAATGTAATACTTGTCTACCTATTGCTATTTTACATGTGATGATGTGACTGTGACTGAGGGTCATTCATAGTATACTGTCTGTATAGTATATATAATATAGTATTATTTGATTTCACAATCTGCTGTTGCAATTTCTTTAATTAAATAATGCACAGGGATGATGTGCTCACATGGGAATATTTAAAATATTCCCATGTGAGCACATCATCCTGGCAAATGGCAGATTGGAATTTGTGAAGATGCCAGTATCTGCAGCCAGCAGGGGTAGTAGTGACAGTGTTATAAGGGCAGACACGACCCTCTTTCTTTTTATATAAAATATTATATTTTATATAAAAAGAAAGAGGGTCTGCTGCTGCCCTTATAAAACTACCCCCCTGATGCAGATTCTGGCATCTTCACAATCTGCCATTTGCCTTCACAAAGATAATAGTAGTAAATTAGTTGTTTAAAATTGCATGCTCTATCTATCTCTGTGAATCATGACATTGTTTTTTTAAATCTTTTTTTGGCTTAAACAAGTATTTTACTTGTAATGTTTGGTATATGGTTAAAAGGACACAGTCTACTCAAGAATTGCTATTGTTTAAAAAGATAGATAATCCCTTTATTACCGCTTACCCAGTTGTTCATAATTAACACAGTTATTGTATATTAATATACATTTTTAACCTCTGTGATTACCTTGTATCTAAGCCTACTGCCCCTTATGTCAGTTCTTTTAACTGACATGCTTTTTAGTCAATCGGTGCCCTCTCATACGTAACTCCACATGCATGAGCACAATGTTATCTATATGGTACACATGAAATAACACCCTCTAGCTCTGAAAAAACTGACAAATGCTTTCAGACAAGAGATGGCCTTCAACTTGAAGGCCATCTCTTGTCTGAAAGCATTTGACAGTTTTTTCAGAGCTAGAGGCTTCAAGGCCTTAGAAATTAGCACATGAGCCTATCTATGTTTAGATTTCAACAAAGAACACTAATGGAAGAAAGCAAATTTGATGCTGAATGTAGATTGTAAATGTAAATATATATTGACACGGTGACTTGCTAGCTTGTAATTGAGTTTTAAACAGTAACTACTAAGTTGTCATGAAAAAAATAATTCTTTAATTTTTCCCAGGATCAATTGCTGGGCCTGAGGTGTGGGGTCATTTGTTTCTCAGGTGAATTTTTACCAACGTACGGTTATTTGTTAATTAATAAAACATTAAACAATGAGGTCAACTTCCCAGCTTAAAGGCAAACATAGGGGTGACCATGTGGGTGTAGTTGGGGGAGATTGTGGCATAGTCACTTATGTCTTTGATTGAAATATACATATATAAGTAGTTTTATATTTTCGAAGATGGACCATAGAGCTGAACTATCTTTACTTAACCAGATGTTTTTATTTTCTTCAGTTACCTATGGCTGATAAAAAACGACCTTCTGGAGCCCAGTACCGCAAACGAAAGGCAGAACAAGCTAAGGAGCAAGCAAAGCAAGAGGGGTCCTTCTTTAGATACCTTCATACACAGAAAGCAAATCAAGAACAATTTTAATTTGCAAAGCAGGGTTTCTCTCAGTCTGTAAAGGCCCACGCACAGGCTAGTACTGTGCTGGGCACGGGCTTTGAAATTTCAATTATTTAGCTTTACATTTATTAAAAAAAAAACTTCAGCGCTATCGTGTGCGATGCGCCACTGCTCCTATTGCACCCGACCATAATATTTATCAGAACGAGAGCCGGCCCTGAAGTCAGAACATACAGTGGGGGTCGGGAGTTGTTGTAGACAGTACCTGAGTGTGTAACAGTGCAGCCCGGCTCCTGAATCCTGAAACCTTGGTGCGGTGTTGACAACTGTTAATGGAGGCCTGCATGCAGTGGGTGGGTGTGCCAGAGGCAGAGGGGGCAGTGTTGGTTGGTTGGTTGAGACCGGGGGGGGGGGGTTGTACCTGTCCCATGTGATGTACTGCGCTGCGTTGTGTCTGCATGGACTAATAGAGATTAGACTCTAGAGGCTGACTGAGCTAAATATAAGGAACCGAACAGGAACTTAAAGTAAAAATATATATCAGGCTGCTCTAAATTGCGCCCCTCCTGTTGGGGCGCCCTTAGGCGATTACCTAAGTCGCCTTTATACAAACGCCAGCCCTGCACCCAAGAGTTGATTTTGTTCCCGCCATCTATTGTCCATCTGCATCTGCATATCAGACAGAATTCGCATCATCTTCGACTGGTTTTGTACAATTCAATTTAATGATGCTGCCATGTCCCTCTGCAGCTCTATGCTACGCTTCAGTAATCTCTCTTGGCTCCTGTGAAACCTCTGTTGGCTTCTTTGTCTGCTCTCGCAGCTTGTTATGAGCCTCCTCTGTAGTGAAATGTATTCCTCACCCAGGGGAGAATACAGTGCATCCACAGGCTCTTCAGCAGCAGGGCTTCTAGGTGCTTGAGGTGCAGGTCCAGATGATTCTGCTGGTGCTTGTGTGACATCCTCAGCTGCATCTGCTGGTGCGACATCCTCAGCTGCATCTGCTGGTGCGACATCCTCAGCTGCATCTGCTGGTGCGACATCCTCAGCTGCATCTGCTGGTGCGACATCCTCAACTGCATCTGCTGGTGCGACATCCTCAGCTGCATCTGCTGGTGGGACATCCTCAGCTGCATCTGCTGGTGCTTGAGTAATTCCAGCTATATGCTCATCTGCAGATGTTGGAGCTCTTCCAAGGGAAGAGGATGCTGGAGCTCTCCCAAGGGAAGAGGATGGTGGAGCTCTCCCAAGGGAAGAGGATGGTAGAGCTCTCCCAAGGGAAGAGGATGCTGGAGCTCTCCCAAGGGAAGAGGATGCTGGAGATCTCCCAAGGGAAGAGGATGCTGGAGCTCTCAGGGTGGATTGGTAGTCCCATTGATAAGCAGTGTGTGACCACTCAGCCTGTCCAGTTTGCATTTCTTGGGACATACCTTGTGTATAAAATCCATGACTGCCCTGATATTGTGTTGGGGGGGGGGGTAAAGACATGTACCCTTTGTGGCTGACTTGGCTCCCCCTCAAAGCCAAAAGAAGAGTATTCCTCTGGCCAGGGGTCATATGCCAATGGTGGTGGCATCACTTCCAGGTCCTCTACTGACGCCATCCAACCCTGCTCATGCCTGGGAGCATAATGTTCAAGTTGTTGCCTGAAGACTGGGGGTGGTGGCTGCATGCCTGTGACTGGTGGTGGTGGTGGTGGTGGTGGTGGAGGTGGCGGCATGCCTGTTTGCAGCCTGGTGACAGGAGGTTCTGTGGAGGAGTCAAATGATGAGAGGGATTAGTACAGTCATATATATGTCCATGTGGGCATACAATGTACATTGATACATGCTAGGGCCTATACTCATTCTCATGTCAAACTCTATAACATGCATGTGCACAATGTGATTTGTGATATGAGGGATTTTAATCTGCACAGTATACAGGTATGTGTTTCATACAATAGTTAAGCGTACATGTCAATGATGGAAAAAATGTGTTCTTTAAGTGACACTATGGTCACACAATTTACTTTAGCCTGATGTAGGCACAGAACCTGCTTTCTGAGCTAAAAGTATTGTGATGGCTATAGTGTCCATTTACTGAAAACTCTACATGTGGCTTGTGGCCTGTGTTACTCTGAGACATGTTAGTATTGCACTATCCCACCTCACATCATGAATTGCATTGTGTTAAGTAGCATTAATGTCAAATATAATTGTAGATGTTTTTGTTAGTAGACCAAATACCATGCTCCTCATTGTGTACATGAATGTGTGACATTAAAGGATGTTATATCTCAAATACATATCATACTGGTGTGTGGGATGTTACTCACCAGCATGAGGTGCTGTGGTTGCAGCCCCTGAGTCACGATCCCCTGGAAGTCCACGGACTGCTGTGATACTCAGGGACCTGCGTATCATCTCCTGCCAGGTGTTGTATTCTGTGTCCAGGGGTGGACCACCGCCTGTTCCCCTCTGGTGCATGGCTTCCTGCCCCATCTTCTCTTTCACCCGCCTCTTACAGTCGTTCCACCTTTTTTAAAGGCCCTCAACAGTCCTCCTCTGCGGGGCCACACTGTTGACGGCATCCTCTACCGCCAACCATGCCATTTTACGGCTTCTGGCAAAGCATTTGCCCTTCTCCTGGCCAAAGAGGGCAAAGTGGTTGTCCATGATGGCCTGGACTAGGGCAACATTCTCATCGAATGAGAAATTAGGACATCTCATCCTCTGTGGACACCTGGCTTGCTCCCTGCGATGTCCCTGGTGTGGGTTCCTCCCTATCCTCTCCCTCTTCTGTCCCCATGTACACCCTCTGTCCCTCTCCTTGATGTGCCTGGTCTCTGGGGCTCTCGGGCATCTCCCCTCCCATCATCCCTCCTAGCTCTCCCCCTACCCACTCCACTTACTCCCTGACGGGGACCCTGCTGCTCCTCCTGTCCTCTACAATACTCCTCTCCCTGCCACTCCTCTCCCCTCCTCCCCTCCGCCCTACCTCTCCCTGCCATCCTCACACTACACACACTCACACTAACTCCCAGTTCAATCACACACAATCACAACCAAACACTCAGCCTATCACACTGTAAAATTGAAAAAAAATGTGTGAGGTGTTAGAAAAAAAAGTGTTGTGTATTTTGTATATGTATGTATGCAATATGTGTGCAATATGTAAAAAGATGTGTAAGTGTACAAGCTTAACCAACCAACAATGCGACCTAACTAACTCCTCTGTTTGCGCCTCTCTCTCTACTCTGACTAATCCTCCACTCCACTGTAGTGTGCTGTAGCTCAACGAACCATCCAAACACACTGAAGAAAATGGCGGCTGCGCATGGGTTTATATATGACTTTTGAATAGCGTAATTACGTTGCGCATGTTTAGATGGAGTCGCGGGTGATTTTTACTAGTCTTAGCCTAATTTGCATAAAACTACTCTTTATTGAGACTTTACGTGAACAAAATACAGGCGTAAGTTACTTGCGACGCGTAAAATGTGTATTTGCGCACTTTTCGGAAGATCGCCAGTTTGTCCTACTTACGCCACTTTAGCATCTGATGGCGCCGTATATGTAATACCCCGATGTGCGAGGTGAAACTATGGGCGGCACAGGTTATCTCGCTTGCGCAGAAAACTACGCCGTATATCGGATCGTGCCCCAGAAATTAGAGTTCTTATTCTGGTAGCCCTAATTCCTCCTCAGATGGGGAATTGTTCTCTGAGGATCAAGACATAGTCCCTGATACTGAGTTTGACTCCTCTTTCAGATTTAAGGTTGAACATATTCATTCCTTATTTCATGTGGTCCTAAAGACTTTCGGCCTTTCACAGTTGAAACCTGCTGATTACAAGAATGTCAATTAATTGCATATTACTTTCAAGGCTCCTCCCAAAACCCTTGATGTGTTTTAGGTGCCAAATTTTGTTTTGGACATTATTGCCAAGGAATGCAAAAATCTGGTATCCTATTTGCCCTTCTTCCAGATATAAAATGTCCTTGGCAAACTAGAGTCCTTCCTAAAGAAACTCTTTCTTCAATTAAAACTTCTGCTTAATCCAGTGGTTGCTATCACTTATGTTGTGGGTGTTACAGCTCTGTGGTGTGATTCTTTATCCCATTTAGCTGCTAATCCATCGGCAGATGATTTTCAAAATAACATTAAAGCTCTTAAGCTGTCTAATGCTTTTATTTGTGACACAGTTATAGACATCATCAAACTTGAAGTCAAGAATATGGCAATGGCAGTCTTGACCAGAAGGGACTTATGGCTAAAGTCTTGATCTGCTGACATGGTGTCCAAGATCAGATTCAAGTCCCTTTCCTTCCAAGGAAAGTTTCTTTTTGGTTCTGATTTGAATTCTATCAGGAGCATGGTATTTGGTCTACTAACAAAAACATCTACAATTATATTCCTCCTCAAGATAAAAAGTCAAACGGAAAAAATAGCCCAAGAAATAGGTTTCTGCCCTTTCGCCCCTCAAGAGATCAGAAGTCTTCCTCCTCTCAGAAGACAGAGCCTTCCTGGAAACATGGATTTTCTTGAGCCAAAAATAAGAAAAACAAGAAATCCAATTCCAACTCTAACGTGTGACCCCCGAACCAGACTCTGTTCTGGTAGGAGGCAGCTTGACTTTTTCTACAGAATACCTAATTTCTCTCAGTCAGGACTGTTCAAAATAGGGTTCAAAATATCTTTTCCCAGGTTACATTAATCCAGGGTTCCTAGAGGGTAATTCCATCCGTCTCATTTTTCAAGAATACCCTGAAGGCGGCTGCACTTATTCAATGTGTTCAGGATCTGGAGCAGATAGGAGTTATTCTTCCAGTTCCTATCTCAGAACAGGGAAAATATTTTTCTCCAATCTCTTGATTCTTCCAAAGAAGGAAGGGACTTTCAGACCCATTTTGGATTTGAAAATTTTAAACAAATTTTTTAAGGGTCCCTACATTTAAAATTGAAAAATTTGCAAAATGTTACTGTTAATACAACAGGGTCAGTTCATGTCTATCACATATCTCAATGATGCATAACTTCATATCCCTATTCACAGGTATTATCACCAGTTCCTAAGATTTGCTTTCCACAACAAACATAATCATTTTGTTGCCCTTTCCTTTGGTCTGAACAAAGACCCACACATTTTCACAAAACAGCATTGTTGGCTGTTATTTGAGCTCAGGGATATCAATTGCTCTGTATCTTGACAACATCCTAGTCCAAGCCCCTTCTTTATCTCAAGCTATATCTCATCGTAAAGTATCTTATACTTCCTTCACAATCACTGTTGGAGGATAAAAGTTCCAAAGAGCAACTGAACTCCAGCTACCAAAGTGTCCTTTCTGGGAGTCATGATAGATTTGGTGCCTCTATGCCTTTCCTTGACAGAATATCGCAGGATAAAACATCAGAAGGCATGCAATTTTCATCAATGATCTGTTTCTCTGTAGTCCAGTGCATGGATGTAGTCAGGCTAATAGTGATAGCTTCGGATGCAGTTCCAGTTGCCTTCCTTCACTTACATCCTCTTCAACAGTCTATGCTCAAGCAGTGGACAAATAATTATCTGCAGTTAATTCAGAGGATTGTGTTGGATTTTTATTAGTAAGATAATCTCTATCCTGGTGTATAGAAACTCCTTCTTTGATCCTTGAGGCTTCCTTTCTGCAGCCTACATGGGCAATTGTGACATTAAATGCCAGTCTTTCAGTTTGGGGCGCTGTCTGAGAGTCTCGAAGAGCTCAAGGAATCTGGTCACCTCAGGAGGTGAGGACAGCTGTGAGTTCCTGAGTGATTCTAAGAGCTCTTCAATCTTGGCCCCTTCTCAAATAGGATGTTTTCAGTCAGATAATGTCATGGATGTGGCATACATAAATCTTTAAGGAGGGACTCGCAGTCGTCTGCAGGAGGTATCCCAGATTCTTCTCTGTGCAGAACAAAATCAATGTTCCTTATCAGCTATTCATACTCCAGGAGTGAAGAATTAGGAAGCAGATTATCTAAGATGACAATCTATTCATCCAGGTGAGTGGTCTCCTCCTCAGCCAGTGTACTATGCTAGATCTAGGGATCCGAACACACTAATGATTGATAGATGCCTTAATGAGTCCATGGAATTTTCGCCTAGCCTATCTGTACCCCCCATTTGTTCTTCTTCCACAAATGATTGCTTGTATTAAACAGGAGTCTTCCTATGTATTCTTGTTAGCTCTAGCTTGGCCCCAGATTTGGTTCAGATGTCTTCTTGTCATCAATGGCTTTTTCCTCAGAGACAATATCGAATTTTCTAAGATCCTCTCTTCCATCCAAATCTCTAAATTTAACGGTGTAGAGGTTGAACGCCTAATTCTGAAACATAGAGATTTCTCAGATTCTGTTATTCGCACCATTTTGCAGGCTAGGAAACCTGTCCCAAAAGATTTACTACAATATTTGGAAATTATACTTTAATTGGTGGGTTTTCCTGGCATTCCTTTAGGATCCCTAGGATTCTTCAGTTTCTGCAAGATGGTCAAGGGGCAACATTTCGGCTTTATCTGTTTTTCCCCCAAAGAAATTAGCCAAACTTCCTAACGTTCCTACTTTTGTTCAAGCTTTGGCAAGAATTAGACCAGTTGTTAGACCCATTTCTCCTCCATAAAGTTAAACTGATTATGTACCACAATCACTATATTTCCACAGACAATATTTTTTTGAAAGCTAAAAATGCAGAAGATAACACTAGTAGATTAATTATACTAAGGTCAAATGTGGGATATTATTATACATTTAATCCTAGATTAGCGCTATTGTGCATTAACATCACTCAAGTGGAATTTATACTACTTCCATTTTTGCCCTCCTATTAAAAATCAAGATATTTTTTATTTAATCACTTGAGCGGTAGTCTAGTATACACAGAGGCATTAAATCCCTTACATTATAGACTTAAATGGGGGGAGCATAGTAAAAGCTAAATTTATGCTTCCCTGATATATGAATTTCTTTCATGATGGTGACAGTCCACGAGTCATCACTTGTAGGACTTCTCTTCCTGACCACAAGGAGGAGGCCAAAGAAAACCCAGTCTACCAGAGCCTAAATCCCTCCAACTTCATGTGAATCCTCAGTCATAAATAACATAATTTATGCTTACCTGATACATTTATTTTTTTATGGTAATGAGAGTCCACAATCCATTAATCCTAGGAATTACTCTTCCCTACCACTAGGAGGAGGAAAAAGATTCCAAAACCCTAAGAACTCTAGAAAATCACTTCCATCTCACATGTACCTCAGTCTAGCATATAGCCAAGCAAAATGATGTAGCTAAAAGGAATAAGAGCCATAAAAGAAGCTGGGAAAAAAAGATGTGCTAAAGAAAATACTCAATAACAAAGGGTGGGGTCTCATGGACTCTCACCACCAGGAAAGAAATTAATTTATCAGGTAACAATAAATTATGTTATTTATGACTGAGGATTAACGTGAAGTTGGAGGGATTTAAGCTCTGAAAGACTGGGTGATGACTCGTGGACTCTTACCATCATGAAAGAAATTCATATATCAGTGAAGCATGACAAGGGCAAATATTTTTTAATGCATAAAAATAAATCAGGCAAGAAAAAAATTAAAGCAGAAAGCTGCCTGAAGGACCTTCCTACCAAATGCTGCCTCAGAAGAAGAAAAAACATCAAAATGGTAAACATTTTGTAAAAGTATGCAAAGAAGACCAAATAGCTGCCTTGCAAAGCCTCTTTCTTGAAAGCCCAAGAAGTGGCGACTGACCTAGTAGAATGGGTCTCCATGTAAGTCTTGTGAATCTAGAGTTTCAAACAAGAGGACAAAGAAATAGCAGAAACTTTCTGACCCTTCCTAGCACCAGAAAAGTGACTGAACAAACTAAATGTTTTTCTAAAATCCTTACTAGCATCAATATAATATTTCAATGCTTTAACAACATTCACATTATGCAACAATCTCTCATACGCATTCTATGCTCAAGCAGTGGACAAATAATTATCTGCAGTTGGATCAGAGGATTGTGTTGGATTTTTATTAGTAAGATAATCTCTATCCTGGTGTATAGAAACTCCTTTGATCCTTGAGGCTTCCTTTCTGCAGCCTACATGGGCAATTGTGACATTAAATGCCAGTCTTTCAGGTTGGGGAGCTGTCTGAGAGTCTCAAAAAGCGCAAGGAGTCTGGTCACCTCAGGAGGTGAGGTTAGCGATAAACAGCTGTGAGTTCCTGAGCGATTCTAAGAGCTCTTCAATCTTGGCCCCCTCTCAAATAGGATATTTTCAGTCAGATAATGTCATGGATGTGGCATACATAAATCATCAAGGAGGGACTTGCAGTCGTCTGCAGGAGGTATCCCAGATTCTTCTCTGTGCAGAACAAAATCAATGTTCCTTATCAGCTATTCATACTCCAGGAGTGAAGAATTAGGAAGCAGATTATCTAAGATGACAATCTATTCACCCAGGTGAGTGGTCTCTTCCTCAGCCAGTGTACTATGCTAGATCTAGGGATCTGAACACACTAATGATAGATGCCTTAATAAGTCCATTGAATTTTCGCCTAGCCTATCTGTACCCCCCATTTGTTCTTCTTCCACAAATGTTTGCTTGTATTAAACAGGAGTCTTCCTCAGTAATCTTGTTAGCTCTAGCTTGGCCCCGCAGAACTTGGTATGCAGATTTGGTTCAGATGTCTTCTTGTCATCAATGGCTTTTGACAATATCTAATTTTCCAAGATCCTCTCTTCCATCCAAATCTCTAAATTTAACGGTGTAGAGGTTGAACGCCTAATTCTGAAACATAGAGATTTCTCAGATTCTGTTATTCGCACCATTTTGCAGGCTAGGAAACCTGTCCCAAAAGATTTACTACAATATTTGGAAATGATACTTTAATTGGTGGGTTTTCCTGGCATTCCTTTAGGATCCCTAGGATTCTTCAGTTTCTGCAAGATGGTCAAGGGGCAACATTTCAGCTTTATCTGTTCCCCCCCCCCCAAAGAAATTAGCCAAACTTCCTAACGTTCCTACTTTTGTTCAAGCTTTGGCAAGAATTAGACCAGTTGTTAGACCCATTTCTCCTCCATAAAGTTAAACTGATTACGTACCACAATCACTATATTTCCACAGACAATATTTTTTTGAAAGCTAAAAATGCAGAAGATAACACTAGTAGATTAATTATACTAAGGTCAAATGTGGGTCATTATTATACATTTAGTCCTAGATTAGTGTTATTGTGCATTAACATCACTCAAGTGGAATTTATACTACTTCCATTTTTGGCCTCCTATTAAAAATCAAGTTATTTTTTATTTAATCACTCGAGCGGTAGTCTAGTATACACAGAGGCATTAAATCCCTCACAGTATAGACTTAAATGGGGGGAGCATAGTAAAAGCTAAATTTATGCTTCCCTGATATATGAATTTCTTTCATGATGGTGAGAGTCCACGAGTCATCACTTGTAGGACTTCTCTTCCTGACCACAAGGAGGAGGCCAAAGAAAACCCAGTCTACCAGAGCCTAAATCCCTCCAACTTCATGTGAATCCTCAGTCATAAATAACATAATTTATGCTTACCTGATACATTTATTTTTTTATGGTAATGAGAGTCCACAATCCATTAATCCTAGGAATTACTCTTCCCTACCACTAGGAGGAGGAAAAAGATTCCAAAACCCTAAGAACTCTAGAAAATCACTTCCATCTCACATGTACCTCAGTCTAGCATATAGCCAAGCAAAATGATGTAGCTAAAAGGAATAAGAGCCATAAAAGAAGCTGGGAAAAAAAGATGTGCTAAAGAAAATACTCAATAACAAAGGGTGGGGTCTCATGGACTCTCACCACCAGGAAAGAAATTAATTTATCAGGTAACAATAAATTATGTTATTTATGACTGAGGATTAACGTGAAGTTGGAGGGATTTAAGCTCTGAAAGACTGGGTGATGACTCGTGGACTCTTACCATCATGAAAGAAATTCATATATCAGTGAAGCATGACAAGGGCAAATATTTTTTAATGCATAAAAATAAATCAGGCAAGAAAAAAATTAAAGCAGAAAGCTGCCTGAAGGACCTTCCTACCAAATGCTGCCTCAGAAGAAGAAAAAACATCAAAATGGTAAACATTTTGTAAAAGTATGCAAAGAAGACCAAATAGCTGCCTTGCAAAGCCTCTTTCTTGAAAGCCCAAGAAGTGGCGACTGACCTAGTAGAATGGGTCTCCATGTAAGTCTTGTGAATCTAGAGTTTCAAACAAGAGGACAAAGAAATAGCAGAAACTTTCTGACCCTTCCTAGCACCAGAAAAGTGACTGAACAAACTAAATGTTTTTCTAAAATCCTTACTAGCATCAATATAATATTTCAATGCTTTAACAACATTCACATTATGCAACAATCTCTCATACGCATTCTATGCTCAAGCAGTGGACAAATAATTATCTGCAGTTGGATCAGAGGATTGTGTTGGATTTTTATTAGTAAGATAATCTCTATCCTGGTGTATAGAAACTCCTTTGATCCTTGAGGCTTCCTTTCTGCAGCCTACATGGGCAATTGTGACATTAAATGCCAGTCTTTCAGGTTGGGGAGCTGTCTGAGAGTCTCAAAAAGCGCAAGGAGTCTGGTCACCTCAGGAGGTGAGGTTAGCGATAAACAGCTGTGAGTTCCTGAGCGATTCTAAGAGCTCTTCAATCTTGGCCCCCTCTCAAATAGGATATTTTCAGTCAGATAATGTCATGGATGTGGCATACATAAATCATCAAGGAGGGACTTGCAGTCGTCTGCAGGAGGTATCCCAGATTCTTCTCTGTGCAGAACAAAATCAATGTTCCTTATCAGCTATTCATACTCCAGGAGTGAAGAATTAGGAAGCAGATTATCTAAGATGACAATCTATTCACCCAGGTGAGTGGTCTCTTCCTCAGCCAGTGTACTATGCTAGATCTAGGGATCTGAACACACTAATGATAGATGCCTTAATAAGTCCATTGAATTTTCGCCTAGCCTATCTGTACCCCCCATTTGTTCTTCTTCCACAAATGTTTGCTTGTATTAAACAGGAGTCTTCCTCAGTAATCTTGTTAGCTCTAGCTTGGCCCCGCAGAACTTGGTATGCAGATTTGGTTCAGATGTCTTCTTGTCATCAATGGCTTTTGACAATATCTAATTTTCCAAGATCCTCTCTTCCATCCAAATCTCTAAATTTAACGGTGTAGAGGTTGAACGCCTAATTCTGAAACATAGAGATTTCTCAGATTCTGTTATTCGCACCATTTTGCAGGCTAGGAAACCTGTCCCAAAAGATTTACTACAATATTTGGAAATGATACTTTAATTGGTGGGTTTTCCTGGCATTCCTTTAGGATCCCTAGGATTCTTCAGTTTCTGCAAGATGGTCAAGGGGCAACATTTCAGCTTTATCTGTTCCCCCCCCCCCCCAAAGAAATTAGCCAAACTTCCTAACGTTCCTACTTTTGTTCAAGCTTTGGCAAGAATTAGACCAGTTGTTAGACCCATTTCTCCTCCATAAAGTTAAACTGATTACGTACCACAATCACTATATTTCCACAGACAATATTTTTTTGAAAGCTAAAAATGCAGAAGATAACACTAGTAGATTAATTATACTAAGGTCAAATGTGGGTCATTATTATACATTTAGTCCTAGATTAGTGTTATTGTGCATTAACATCACTCAAGTGGAATTTATACTACTTCCATTTTTGGCCTCCTATTAAAAATCAAGTTATTTTTTATTTAATCACTCGAGCGGTAGTCTAGTATACACAGAGGCATTAAATCCCTCACAGTATAGACTTAAATGGGGGGAGCATAGTAAAAGCTAAATTTATGCTTCCCTGATATATGAATTTCTTTCATGATGGTGAGAGTCCACGAGTCATCACTTGTAGGACTTCTCTTCCTGACCACAAGGAGGAGGCCAGTATGTATGCACAGTATAGATATTAAGCTTTTGTCCTGGAAGGTCCTTTTTCTTTTAGCTATATCTTTAGCTAGAAGAGGTTCAGAACTATCTGCTTTATCTTGTAAATTTCCTTGTCTTGTTTTTCACATAGATAAGGTGGGGCTTCATACCAAATACGATTTTCTTCCTAAGGTTGTTTCTTCGGAGAATATCAACTAGGAAATTGTTGTTTCTTCATTGTGCCTAGATCCTTCTAATTCTAAGAAACAGCTTCTTCATAATCTTGATGTTGTTCGAGCATTAAAGTTTTATCTGCAAACCACCAAATAATTCAAACAAAGTTCTAGTTTCTTTGTTTTCATTCTTGATCTGTTTAGGGTCAGAAGGCTACTTCAGTAGCCTTAGCTTCTTGGCTCAAATGGGTGATTCATAAGGCTTACTTTGTAGCAGGAAAGCCTCCTTGTAAGCATATCACAGCTCATTCTACCAGATCAGTTGCTACTTTGTGGGCTTTCAAAAATGATGGACTTCTTGGAGCAGATTTGCAAAGCTGCAACATGGTCTTCTCTGCAAACATTCTCCAAATGTTACTATTTTCATGTTTTTGCTTCATCAGGACAAGCTTTTGGCAGGAAAGTCCTTCAGGCTGCAGTGTCCTGCCTTTGTTTTGTCCCACCCTTCCTTGTTCTGGACTCTTAGCTTGGAAATGATATTCCACAAGTCAAGGTTTCCTGTGGACTCTCAAAAACAAAATTTAAGCTTACCTGATACATTCTTTTCTTTTGAGATGATGAGTCCACAGGCCCCACACCACCTAATTTTTTTTGGACTACATTTGTTATTTGCACCACTTTAGACCCTGCTTTTGTCATTTCTACCTATCAGTCTCCTTTTTTTCTGCTTGGCTTTGTGTTAAACTGAGGAGTGGTGGGAGGTATTAAAAACTCTTGTGGGTTCCTGGCCTCCTCCTAGTAGCGGGCATTATATCGCACAAGTCAAGGTTTCCTGTAGACTCCCATCATCCTAAAAGAATTACCAGGTAAGCATAAATTTTGTTTTCTCTTGGTATTATTTTTTTTAAACTTATCTTTTTCCCATTATTGCATAATGAGGTAGTCTAAGAAGAATGCATGTGTCTTGAAAACTGTAGGCTAGATTACAAGTGGAGTGCAAAAATATTAGTGTTACTGTGCATTAACAACTCTTGAGCGATAGTCTAGGAAACATTTGCATGAGGGATAATAACACTGGTGCACTACATTCATCAGATAATAGGCTTTTATGGGGGGCATGAAGTAAAATTTAGGTTTGATATTGCCAATGGTACACATGTAGTTCTGTGCTATTCTATTTTACATTAAAGGTATATTAAACCGAACAGTTTTCATTTTTTTTGAAAGCTAAAAATGCAGAAGATAGCGCTATTGTGCATTAACATCACTCAAGTGGAATTTATACTACTTCCATTTTTGCCTTCCTATTAAAAATCAAAAGGTTTTTTTTTTTTTTTAATCACTCGAGCGGTAGTCTAGTATACACAGAGGCATTAAATCCCTCACATTATAGACTTAAATGGGGGGAGCATAGTAAAAGCTAAATTTATGCTTCCCTGATATATGAATTTCTTTCATGATGGTGACAGTCCACGAGTCATCACTTGTAGGACTTCTCTTCCTGACCACAAGGAGGAGGCCAAAGAAAACCCAGTCTACCAGAGCCTAAATCCCTCCAACTTCACATGTATCCTCAGTCATAAACAACATAATTTATGCTTAACTGATACATTTATTTATTTTCATGGTGATGAGAGTCCACAATCCATTACTCCTGGGAATTACTCTCAGGGATAGGCACAGACAAAGGCTGTGGCAGACATTTTCCAAAGTACAGACCTTAGTGAAGGACACCAAGGTACATTTGAAATAAAAAACATTTTATAGTGCTTGGTGTTATTATACTGATGCAGATACCACTAATCCTATAACCAGCCCTCCTCTGGCTATACCCATGAGCCAGTGTTACTACTGTGTCATTATATAGTGCTGGGTGTTATACTGATGCAGATACCACTGACCCTATAACCAGCCCTTGTCTGGCTATACGCATGTGCCAGTGTCACTACTGTGTCATTATATAGTGCTGGGTGTTATTATACTGATGCAGATACCACTGACCCTATAACCAGCCCTTGTCTGGCTATACGCATGTGCCAGTGTCACTACTGTGTCTTTGTATAGAGCTGGGTTTAATTATACAGATGCAGATACACATCCAGTATTTCACTCAGGCTTTATTTATTCCATAACTTATCACCAGATATTGCTAGCAGTCTCTTGACAAGCCACTAACTTTATTCACACTACATGTTTTTTATTCCTATTATTTAATCAGAAAGAAAATATATACTAAGGTTGTGGCGGACACTGCAAGGGTTAGTCACGGACACCAGTGTCCGTGTACGGACACCTTGCCTATCCCTGATTACTATTCCCTACCACTAGGAGGAGGCAAAAGATTCCAAAACCCTAAGAACTCTAGAAAATCACTTCCATCTCACATGTACCTCAGTCTAGCATATAGCCAAGCAAAATGATTTAGCTAAAAGGAATAAGAGCCATAAAAGAAGCTGGGGAAAAAAATGTGCTAAAGAAAATACTCAATAACAAAGGGTGGGGTCTCATGGACTCTCACCACCAGGAAAGAAATTAATTTATCAGGTAAGAATAAATTATGTTATTTATGACTGAGGATTAACGCGAAGTTGGAGGGATTTAAGCTCTGGAAGACTGGGTGATGACTCATGGACTCTTACCATCATGAAATAAATTCATACATCAGTGAAGAATGACAAGGGCAAATATTTTTTAATGCATAAAAATAAATAAATCAGGCAAGAAAAAAATTAAGCGGAAACCTGCCTGAAGGACCTTCCTACCAAATGCTGCCTCACAAGAAGGAAACACATCAAAATGGTAAACATTTTGTAAAAGTATGCAAAGAAGACCAAGTAGCTGCCTTGCAAAGCCTCTTTCTTGAAAGCCCAAAATGTGGCGACTGACCTAGTAGAATGGGCCTCCATATAAGTCTTGTGAATCTAGAGTTAAAACAAGAGGACAAAGAAATATCAGAAACTTTGTGACCCTTCCTAGCACCAGAAAAGTGACTGAACAAACTAAATGTTTTTCTAAAATCCTTACTAGCATCAATATAATATTTCAATGCTCTAACAACATTCAAATTATGCAACAATCTCTCATACGCATTCTTAGGATCAGGACACAAAGAAGAGACAACAATTTATCTGCTAATATTATCTGAAGAACCCGCCTTAGGTAAAAAAATTAAAAGAAATCCGTAAATTGCCTTAGCTTCGTGAAAAATAAGTTAAGGAGGATCACAAGCAAGAGCAGATAACTCTGAAACTCTTCTAGCAGAAGAGATAGCCAAAAGGAATACAACCTTCCAAGAAAGCAGTTTAATGTACACCTTATGCATAGGTTAAAAAGGAGAAGCCTGCAAAGCCCTTAACACCAGTTTAAGATTCCATAGAGTATAAATTGGCTTGATCACAGGCTTCATAAGAGGTAAAGACTGAACAAAACCATGAATATCAGGAAGATTAGGAAAAAATCTGCCCCTTCAGAGAACTGGCAGATAGGCCCTTAACCCCTTAGTGACCAGAGCACTTTTCCATTTTCTGTCCGTTTGGGACCAAGGCTATTTTTACATTTCTGCGGTGTTTGTGTTTAGCTGAAATTTTCCTCTTACTCATTTACTGTACCCACACATATTATATACCGTTTTTCTCGCCATTAAATGGACTTTCTAAAAATACCATTATTTTCATCATATCTTATCATTTACTATAAAAAAAATTATAAAATATGAGGAAAAATGGAAAAAAACACACTTTTTCTAACTTTGAACCCCAAAATCTGTTACACATCTACAACCACCAAAAAACACCCATGCTAAATTGTTTCTAAATTTTGTCCTGAGTTTAGAAATACCCAATGTTTACATCTTCTTTGCTTTTTTTGTAACTTATAGGGCCATAAATACAAGTAGCACTTTGCTATTTCCAAACCATTATTTTTCAAAATTAGCGCTAGTTACATTAGAACACTAATATCTTTCAGGAATCCCTGAATATCCATTGACATGTATATATTTTTTTTTAGAAGACATCCCAAATTATTGATCTAGGCCCATTTTGGTATATTTCATGCCACCATTTCACCGCCAAATGCGATCAAATACAAAAAATTGTTCACTTTTTCACAAATTTTTTCACAAACTTTCAGTTTCTCACTGAAATTATTTACTAACAGCTTGTGCAATTATGGCATAAATGGTTGTAAATTCTTCTCTGGGATCCCCTTTGTTCAGAAATAGCAGACATATATGGCTTTGGCATTGCTTTTTGGTAATTAGAAGGCCGCTAAATGCCACTGCGCACCACACGTGTATTATGCCCAGCAGTGAAGGGGTTAATTAGGGAGCATGTAAGGAGCTTTTTGGGGTAATTTTAGCTTTAGTGTAGTGTAGTAGACAACCCCAAGTATTGATCTAGGCCCATTTTGGTATATTTCATGCCACCAGTTCACCGCCAAATGCGATCAAATTAAAAAAAACGTAAAATTTTTCACAATTTTAGGTTTCTCACTGAAATAATTTACAAACAGCTTGTGCAATTATGGCACAAATGGTTGTAAATGCTTCTCTGGGATCCCCTTTGTTCAGAAATAGCAGACATATATGACTTTGGAGTTGCTTTTTGGTAATTAGAATGCTGCTAAATGGCGCTGCGCATCACACGTGTATTATGGCTAGCAGTGAAGGGGTTAATTAGGTAGCTTGTAGGGAGCTTGCAGGGTTAATTTTAGCTTTAGTGTAAAGATCAGCCTCCCACCTGAAACATCAGACCCCCTGATCCCTCCCAAACATCTCTCTTCCCTCCCCTAGCCCACAAATGTCCCCGCCATCTTAAGTACTGGCAGAAACTCTGCCAGTACTAAAATAAAAGGTATATTTGGGCTTTTTTGTGCATTTTTTGTTAGCATATTTACATATGCTTCTGTGTAGGGATCCCCCTTAGCCCCCAACCTCACTGATCCCCCACTAAATAGCTCTCTAACCCTCCCCCTCTGACTTAATGTGCGCCATCTTGGGTACTGGCAGCTGTCTGCCAGTACCCAGTTTAGTGAAAAAAAATGCTTTTTTTTTAATAAAATATGTCCCTTTTCTGTAGTGTAGCTTTCCCCCCCCCCCAAGACCAACCCCCCACCCCTTCCAGATCCCTTAGATGTTTTTAAAAAAAAGTTTATTTATTTTTTTTTTTACTTTTCCTTTTCTACTTTTCTGTAGTGTAGCGGTTCCCACCCGCTCCCGCCCCGTGCACGCGCCCCCCCGCCACCCCCCCGTGCACGCGCGCGCGCCCGTGCGCGCCCCCAACGATCACGATCCCGATCCCGCCCCCCGTGACGTCACGCGCGACACCGATGGCCGCCCACCCGCCTCCCAATTCGGCTCCCACCCACCAACGATACCGGCCATCGATGTCCGGTGCAGAGAGGGCCACAGAGTGGCTCTCTCTGCATCGGATGGCCATGTATGGTTATTGCAGGATGCCTCCATATCGAGGCATCACTGCAATAACCGGAAAGCAGCTGGAAGCGAGCAGGATCGCTTCCAGCTGCTTTCCACACCGAGGACGTGCAGGGTACGTCCTCAGGCGTTAACTGCCTTTTTTTTGAGGACGTACCCTGCACGTCCTCGGTCATTAAGGGGTTATCCAGACCATCCTGTAAGAACTGCAAAATCCTAGGAATTCTGAATACCAGAAAAAAACATGAGCTATACACCAAGAAATAAATGCCTTCCAGACCTTATGATAGATGTTCCTAGTTACAAGCTTACAAGCTTGAATTAAGGTTTCAATCACTGAATCAGAGAAACCTCTATGTCTCTGTACTAACTATTCAATTTCTATGCTATCAAGTCCAGAGACTTGAGATCTGGATGGAAAAACAGACTTTGGGACAGAAAGTCTGACCGTAGAGGGAGAGGCCAAAGAGGGCAACTGGACATCTAAACCAGATCTGCAAATCAAATCCTGCGAGGCCAAGCTGGGGAAATCAGCTTTAATGACGAGTTCTCTAGACATGTTGGAGATCACTCTTGGAAGAAGTACTAGAGGAGGAAACAGATAAGCAAGCTGAAATGACCAAGGAGCTACTAGAGCATCCACAAACTCTGCTTGAGGGTACATGGACCTCGCAAAGTACCTTTGAAGTCTGTTGTACAAATGAGAACACCTCCCGGTGAAGAGACCATTACCCTGGATGTAGAGATTGGCGACTGAGAAAGTCTGCTTCCCAGTCACTCACTCCTGGAATATGAATTGCAGAGATTAGAAAATAATTGATTTCCACCCATGAGAGTATTCAGAATACTGTGAGTTTCCCTGTGATGGTTGACATAAGCCACTGCAGTGACATTGTCTTTTTGGAAATAAAGATGAGACTCTCTTTTCAACAGGGGCCAAGCTTCAAGAGCCCGGAAAATAGCACAGAATTCTAGAATATTTATTGGCAACCATGCTTCCCGAGGATCCCAAACTCCCTGTGTCCCAAACAGCTGACCAACCTAAAACACTTACATCTGTCCAGGTAGGACGAGCAAAACAAACCCCCTAAATAATGAACAGATGAGCCAGCCACCAAGACAGAGATTGACTGGGATCCAGAAATATTCTTTGAGACAGCTGAATATGATCCCTGCACCATTGACGAAGCATAAAAAGCTGAAGAGGTCTCATGTGAAAACAAGCATTGGAATTGCATCTGAAGCTGCAAGACAGACTAAAGGTTCAGACAAGCTGACACCAATTTTAACCTCATGGAGACTGAAGCTATTTGAAATCCACAAAAAGTTGTCTTTGAGGAAATAAAAAACTTTTTGAAAAATTGATCCTCCCACCATGATGTTGAAGAAACAACATTTGGTTGGTGTGACATTTTACCCTAAGTTCTGATCCCAGACAATAAGGCAACCAGAATCTTTGTCCAAATTTTTGGAGCTGTAGCCAAACCAAATTGTAGAGCAACAAACTGAAAATGCTGGTCTAGAAAGGCAAACCTCAGAAACTGGTAATGTTCTCTGTGTATTGGAACAGGACGATAAGCATCCTTTAAATTTATTGTGGACATAAACTGACCTTGCTGAACAAAAGGCAGAATAGTCCAAATAGTTTCCATTTTGAAAGAAGGAATTCTTACAAACGTGTTCAAAGCTTTCAAATCCAGGACTGGTAAAGAGATTTGAATAAAATCTCATCCCCGGTTCCTGTAAAGGGACATGGGCTTGTTCTTACACACAGAATAACAAACAATCTGGTATTACAAGTGGTGAAATATTTTAACCACAGCATCTTAACATGGCAAAAACTTTTTTAGCACACCCTGTACATTTAACGAAATGTGCAGAGTATACTATTAAAAAGGTCATTGCGCTCAAGTGCAACACTTAAAGGGACATTAAACACTAAAGGCTAGATTTAGAGTTTTGTCGGTAAAGACCCGCGTAGCTAACGCTGCTTTTTTTCCCAACGCACCATTCCAACAACACTGGTATTTAGAGTTGTCTGAGGGGCTGTGTTAGGCTCAAAAAAGGATGCATTGAGCCTAACATAGCTCCACTTCAACTCTCAATACCAGCGTTGCTTACGGTAGCGGTAAGCTGGGAAAACGTGTTCATGCACGATATCCCCATAGGAAACAATGGGGCTGAGCTGGCTGAAAAAAACCTAACACCTGCAAAAAAGCAGCGTTCAGCTCCTAGCGCAGCCCCATTGTTTTGTATGGGGAAACACTTTCTAAGTCTGCACCTAACACCCTAACATGAACCCCGAGTCTAAACACCCCTAACCTTACACGTATTAACCCCTAATCTGCCTCCCCCGCTATCGCTGACCCCTGCATATTATTATTAACCACTAATCTGCAGCTCCGGACACCGCCGCAACCTACATTATTCCTATGAACCCCTTATCTGCAGCCCCTAACACCGCCAACCCCTATATTATATTTATTAAGCCCTAATCTGCCCCCCCCCCAACATCGCCGCTACCTTACCTATGCTTATTAACCCCTAATCTGCTGACCGGACCTCGTCGCCACTATAATAAATGTATTAACCCCTAAACCGCCGCCCTCCCGCCTCGCAAACACTAGAATAAATAGTATTAATCACTAATCTGCCCTCCCTAACATCGCCACCACCTACCTACAATTATTAACCCCTAATCTCCCGCCCGCACTGTCGCCGCTACTATAATAAAGTTATTAACCCCTAAACATAACTCTTACCCTAACCTTAACACCCCTCTAACATAAATATAATTTATATTAAACAAAATAATATTCCTAAAATTAACTAAATTATTCCTATTTAAAACTAAATACTTACCTACAAAAATAAACCCTAATATAGCTACAATATAACTAATAGTTACATTGTAGCTATTTTAGGATTTATATTTATTTTACAGGCAACATTGTATTTATTTTAACTAGGTACAATAGCTATTAAATAGTTAATAACTATTTAATCGCTACCTAGTTAAAATAATTACAAAATTACTTGTAAAATAAATCCTAACCTAAGTTACAATTAGACCTAACACTACACTATCATTAAATTAATTAAATATATTACCTACAATTAAAAAGCTATACTATAATACAAAAAAAAACCAAACACTAAATTACAAAAAATAAAAAAATATTAAAAGAATTTTAAACTAATTACACCTAATCGAAGCCCCCTAATAAAATAATAATAAAAAAATAATAATAAAAGTCCCTACCCTATTCTACATTACAAAGTAATCAGCTCTTTTACCAGCCCTTAAAAGGGCTTTTTGCGGGGCATGCCCCAAAGTAATCAGCTCTTTTACCTGTAAAAAAAATACAACCCCCCCCAACATTAAAACCCACCACCCACATACCCCTACTCTAACCCACCCAAACCCCCCTTAACTAAACCTAACACTACTCCCCTGAAGATCTCCCTACCTTGAGTCGTCTTCACCCAGCCGGGCCGAAGTCTTCTTCCGATGGGGCAGAAGAGGACATCCAGACCGGCAGAAGTCTTCATCCTATCCGGGCAGAAGAGGACATCCGGACCGGCAGAAGTCTTCATCCTATCCGGGCAGAAGAGGACATCCGGACTGGCAGAAGTCTTCATCCTATCCGGGCAGAAGAGGACATCCGGACTGGCAGACATCTTCATCCAAGCGACATCTTCTATCTTCATCCATCCGGAGCGGAGCCATCTTCTTCCCAGCCGACGCGGATCCATCCTCTTCAACCGACGCCTACTCGCCGAATGAAGGTTCCTTTAAATGACGTCATCCAAGATGGTGTCCCTCAAATTCCAATTGGCTGATAGGATTCTATCAGCCAATCGGAATTAAGGTAGGAAAAATCTGATCGGAACAGCCAATAGAATGCGAGCTCAATCTGATTGGCTGATTGGATCAGCCAATCGGATTGAACTTGAATCTGATTGGCTGATTGAATCAGCCAATCAGATTTTTCCTACCTTAATTCCGATTGACTGATAGAATCCTATCAGCCAATCGGAATTCGAGGGACGCCATCTTGGATGATGTAATTTAAAGGAACCTTCATTTGGCGAGTAGGCGTTGGTTGAAGAGGATGGATCCGCGACGGCTGGGAAGAAGATGGCTCCACTCCGCTCCGGATGGATGAAGATAGAAGATGCCGCTTGGATGAAGATGTCTGCCGGTCCGGATGTCCTCTTCTGCCCGGATAGGATGAAGACTTCTGCCAGTCTGGATGTCCTCTTCTGCCCGGATAGGATGAAGACTTCTGCCGGTCCGGATGTCCTCTTCTGCCCGGATAGGATGAAGACTTCTGCCAGTCTGGATGTCCTCTTCTGCCCCATCGGATGAAGACTTTGGCCCGGCTGGGTGAAGAAGACTCAAAGTACCGAGATCTTCAGGGGGGTAGTGTTAGGTTTATTTAAGGGGGGTTTGGGTGGGTTAGAGTAGGGGTATGTGGGTGGTGGGTTTTAATGTTGGGGCGGGTTGTATTTTTTTTTACAGGTAAAAGAGCTGATTAATTTGGAGCATGCCCCGCTAAAAGCCCTTTTAAGGGCTGGTAAAAGAGCTGATTACTTTGTAATGTAGAATAGGGTAGGGACTTTTATTATTTTTTTTATTATTATTTTATTAGGGGGCTTAGATTAGGTGTAATTAGTTTAAAATTCTTGTAATATTTTTTTATTTTTTGTAATTTAGTGTTTTGTTTTTTTTAATTATAGAATAGTTTTTTTAATTGTATTTAATTGTAGGTAATTGTAGGTTATTTATTTAATTAATTCAATGATAGTGTAGTGTTAGGTCTAATTGTAACTTAGGTTAGGATTTATTTTACAGGTAATTTTGTAATTATTTTAACTAGGTAGCTATTAAATAGTTATTAACTATTTAATAGCTATTGTACCTAGTTAAAATAAATACAAAGTTGCCTGTAAAATAAATATAAATCCTAAAAAAGCTACAATGTAACTATTAGTTATATTGCAGCTATATTAGGGTTTATTTTATAGGTAAGTATTTAGTTTTAAATAGGAATAATTTAGTTAATTTTAGGAATATTATTTCCTTTAATATAAACTATATTTATGTTAGAGGGGTGTTAGGGTTAGACTTAGCTTTAGGGGTTAATACATTTATTATAGTAGCGGCGAGGTCCGGTCGGCAGATTAGGGGTTAATACTTGAAGTTAGGTGGCGGCGACGTTGGGGGGGGGCAGATTAGGGGTTAATAAATATTATGTAGGTGTCAGCGATGTTAGGGGCAGCAGATTAGGGGTTCATAGGGATAATGTAGGTGGTGGCGATGTGCGGTCGGCAGATTAGGGGTTAAAAATATTTATTATAGTGGCGGCGATGTGGGGGAACCTCGGTTTAGGGGTACATAGGTAGTTTATGAGTGTTAGTGTACTTTAGAGCACTGTAGTTAAGAGCTTTATATACCGGCGTTAGCCCATAAAGCTCTTAACTACAGCCTTTCCATGGGCGTTAGGAGTCTTGTCGGTAGAGGGTCTACCGCTCACTTCAGCCAAGACTCTAAATACCAGCGTTAGGAAGATCCCATTGAAAAGATAGGATACGCAATTGGCGTAAGGGGATCTGCGGTATGGAAAAGTCGCAGCTTGAAAGTGAGCGGTAGACCCTTTCCTGACTGACTCTAAATACAAGCGGGTGGCCAAAAGCAGCGTTAGGACCCCTTAACGCTGCTTTTGACGGCTAACGCAGAACTCTAAATCTAGGCGTAAATGAATACTAGATAGAATGATGCATTTAAAGAAAAGATTAGTCTAAAAATAACATGTAAATGCATTTTTTAAAGTGTCATTAGTTGTTTAAAAAGTGTCAAAATAAGTGTAAAGTTTTAGTGCCTATAAAACAATGGGAGCTGCCATGTTGTAACTTAGGTTACCTTCTCTGCTGTGGCCAATTAGAGACAGTTATAAATAGGTCACTAGAGTGTGCAGCCAATGGCTGTGTGGAATATAACAGTGTTCTGCACTTCCATTTCTAACAGGAACTGAAAAGCTCACAATTTCAGAATGGAATTACAGGAAAAGGGGACAAAATAAATAATAAAAGTGTATTGCAGACTTATTTTTATATATACGATTTATTGTTTTATATTACCATCTCAAAGTGTTTAATGTCCCTTTAATCCTCTGAACAATTTAATGCGTTTTGAGACCTGAAGTAAATCATTATCACTTGCTAGTTTTCATAATAAAGTACATGAAATACTATGGGAAAAAAGGATTTCATTTTTACTTATACTTAATACTTATTAATGAACAGGTTTTGTTGCAGAATTAAAGGGATATGGCAAGGGTGTGACTAGGAAGGGGTGAAAGTGTTTATGTTTGTGTGTGTATGTAAGTGTATGAATTTACCTTTACAAATATGTGGCAGGGTTTCCACTATGGCCATAACAGTGTTTTTCTACAGAAATTTTGCAGGAAGGTTTGCACAAGCACATATCCTCTGGCGCTGAGGGGGAAGGACAAATCATAATCACAGAGAACCAGCTCTATTTGCTACTAGGTGGCTGTTGGTTCTACTTTGGCTGATTTCAAACAGCCAGAAAGGGCGCAGTTGAAATGAGGGCTCAGTCACAGCCTTTGCCATGGAGCCTATTGAGGTCTAGTTGCGTCTCTGGCAATAAAATAAAAAACTTTGGACTAATTTCATCAATGTTATCTCACATTAGCACTAAGATTTCCTCCCTCCTTTTGTAATGTTAAGGAACTGCAAACAACATAGTTAAATATCATTTTTAGTGTATTTCAGCCAAGAGTCTCATTTATAGGTAGGTGTATGGAGTTGCAGTTTTGTTTAATGAAAAGTTTAAAGGCAATGGATTTATATGTAATATAATTTGTGCACCTTAAGCCAAATAAAGAGCTTAAAGGGACATGAAACCCAAATTTTTTCTTTTGTGATTTAAAAAGAGTATGCCATTTTAAACAACTTCCTAATTTACTTCTATTATCTAATTTGCTTAATTCTCTTGACATAGTTTGCTGAAAAGCATATCTAGATAGGCTCAGTAGCTGCTGATTGGTTGCTGCACATAGATGCCTTGTGTGATTGGCTCCCCCATGTGCATTGCTATTTCTTCAATAAAAGATATCTAAAGAATGAAGCAAATTAGATAATAGAAGTAAATTGGAATGTTGTTTAAAATTGTATTCTCTATTTGAATCATGAAAGAAAAAATTTGGGTTTAGTGTCCCTTTAAAGCTATAGGAAACTCAATTTATTTATTTGTTTGTGTGCTTTAGAATATACCAATTTTAAAAAAGTTTCCATTTTATTTCTATTCTCAAATTTGTTTTGTTCCCATGGTATTCTTTGTTGAAGAGATACCTATGTAGGAGTCTGGAGCACTACATGGCAGGAAATTGTGCTGCCATCTAGTGCTGTTGCAAATAGTTTACATTATTGCAAAACTGCTGCCATATAGTTCTCCAGACAAGTGCATGCTCCTGAGCTTACATCGCTGCTTTTAAAGAGAAGATACAAAGAGAACAAAGAAAATGGTTTGATTTGGGCTTCATGTCCCTTTAATGTAATGTAACTAACAATGCAGTATCGATAACCAGCACCCACAAAACTTCCAGGATAAGCCTGGGCTTTGGTTGTATGTTATAAGGCAGTTGATTGATAGTTGGGTATATTTTGTCACATTCTAATAATGTGTATATAGAGACACCCTGTGGTCAATTGTAGTTACTACAAATAAAATTGTTATAAGAAACATTAAAAAGCTGATGTGACTAAAGAAATTCCTCTAAAAAATGCCTAACCTACAGATGCCATGCCACTTCTTTATCACAGTAGTGTGGGTATAATTAATATACACACACATTAATCTACTCATCATTGAGAGGGGTTCTCTAAAAGATCTAAGACCCATTTACCTCCTTGTTGGTCAGAGGGATAGACAAGGAGTTATCAGCCAGGCAATTATCTTTTCTCAGTGGGAAATGTCACCGATCTCCCAGGTGAAATGTGGAATTGGCCACCTTCCTGGTCTATAGTAAGCTGATCCTAATGGGACCCGGAGCCTTCCCCAGGTGAAATGTGTATTTATCCACCAATCCCCTGGGTTGTAGAATGCTATTTCTGTTAAAAGTCCTTGGGATGGTGCTTGCACTGCCTAAGATGGGCTTGTCTACTGGAAGTTGCTGCAGCTGGGGTAAACACAGTGGACAAAGTGCTGACAGGTTAGTACTTTAAAATTAGGTTACATTCTCTTTAAATTGAGCATGGCCGGATTAAGCTCTCAGGAGTTACTGCAGAGCTGTACACAATATTTTCCCCTTGCCTGTGTTAATATTCTGAGGCTTTGTTGCCCTAACACGTACCAGTAGTGCAGGCTCGCCAAGGGTTAAAGGGACAGTCTACAGTTAGTCATTTTAAAATCTTACCTTAGATTAAGCTGCAAATAGCCCCTGCAGCAGGAACAGTCAAAATGTTATTTTAAAATGAATAGTGTTTCTGGCCAGTTTGTAATAACTGCCAAGCTCAGCCCACTGATGATATCACGATCAGGGCTGCATCTAGGAACTCTGCTGAATAGCATTGATAGTCTGTTGACTCCAACTAGTCAACCTGTTGTGATTGGACGCCACATGCTCATTAAGCTCATTTGAGCCTTGGCTCTCTGAGTCTAAAGTGGCTCTTTGATTAAAAGTGGCAGAGTTACTCACTTGAGTTAGAAACTGGAGGTTGAAACTGCAGATCAACTAACAGTTAAACTTAATAACTATACTTCTACACAATGCTCTCCATGTCTTTTCTGCGCTCTCTGTCTGCCCTTCTCCTAAAAATCACTGCATGTCCCTACAACAACAATCTCCACACTATCCACATCTCACCCTCCCTTCTCTCATCCCCTATGCTGTCCTCTCATGAACTACTCTGTTTCTTTAGAAACACTTCCCCCTCTAACTCTCCTGTGTCTAGTCATTCGCGCTCCTACAAATCTCACTCTCACCTTCTGTCACTCTCTCTGCTACTACTGCTTGCTGCTGGTGATGTCTCTTCTAACCCTGGCCCTGCAGCAATCACCACACTTTTACACTCTCGCTCCGTCTCCCAACTGCAAAAACTCTAGGTCATACAATACCAACAATCTCATCTCCATTAACATACAGCACCTATCCCCTCTCTTTTCTTGTGCCCTCTGGAATGCTTGCTCTGTTTGTAACAAACTTACAACTGTTCACGACCTGTTTGTTTCCAACGCTTTTAACCTTCTAGCAATTACTGAAACCTGGCTATCTTCCTCTGACACTGCTTCCATTGCTGCTCTCACTCATGGTGGTCTTCACTTTAGCCACACACCTAGGCCAGGTGAGAGACATGGCGGCGGTGTTGGCATCTTACTCTCCCCCTCCTGCTCCTATCAGTACCTATCTCCATTTCCATCTCTCTCCTTTTCTTCCTTTGAAGTCCACTGCATCTGTCTGTTCTCCCCCCCCCCCCTCTCTCTCAGAGTGGCAGTTATCTATCGCCCCCCTGGACCAACCTCCCAATTCCTCGACAACTTTGCTGCCTCGCTTCCTAACTTTCTCTCTACAAATACACCTACCCTAATTCTGGGGGACTTCAACATCCCTATTGACAACCCATCTGCCCCTGCTGCCTCTAAACTTCTCTCACTCACTAACTCCTTCGGCCTCTCACAATCCACCCTATTTCCTACCCACCGTGATGGACACTCGATTGATCTGTTATTCTCCTATCTCTGCTCTCTCTCTGATGTTGCCTGTCGACCATTTCCCATCTCAGACCACCATCACAATCACCTTTAATCCCCATATAGATGCAAAACATACTTCCCTTCTCGCCCCCGCACCAGTAGAAATCTGCACACTGTGGACCCTCCCCAACTCTCCAATCTTATTCATATACGCCTCTCCCACACTTCCACGATACCTGCCCTGACCTTGCAATAACAATACTCTCTCTGCTGCACTTGACACTCTCACTCCGCCCCAACTTCGCAAAGCCCCACGTCGTCAGCTCCAGCCCTGGCACTCCCAACAAACACGCCACCTACAAAAATTCTCACACACTGCTGAACATGCCTGGAGGAAATCCTGCTCTGAACCTGATTTCCTGCACTATAAGTTCATTCTTCACTCTTACACCTCTGCCCTTCGCTTAGATAAGCAAACATACTTCTCTTCTCTTATATCCACTCACTCTTCAAACCCTAAGACTATTCTCCATTTTCAACTCTCTCCTCTACCCACCTGCACCACCCCCATCATCTGCATTCAGTGCTCAAGACCTTGCTGACTATTTTTTCAATAAAACACTTGCCATCCGAAGAAACATCCGGACACAAACCTGCAATCTCCCAACTTCGCTCCCAGTCACCCCCTCTGCCACTCTCTGCACCCTCCTCCCAACCATCCTTAATGCATCTGCCAGGCTAATCCACCTCTCTCGACGCTCTGTTTCTGCTGCACCTCTCTGTGAGTCCCTTCACTGGCTCCCCATTCACAACATAGTTAAATTCAAAATTCTCACCCTGACCTACAAAGCCCTCACCAATGCTGCCCCACCCTACCTGTCCTCACTTATCAACAAATATACTCCTGCCCGCCCCCTAAGATCCAACAATGACCTGCTTCTTGCGTCCTCTACCATCACCTCCTCTCATGCTAGACTACAGGACTTCTCTTGTGCTGCACCAACCCTCTGGAATGCACTTCCTCGTGCTGTCAGACTTGCCCCTAACCTCTCCTCCTTTAAACTTTCCCTAAAGACCTTTTTGTTCAGGGAAGCTTATCACCCGACTCATTAACAAACTAACTTCACTTAACTAACAGTTGCCCTCTATCTCCTCACTAATATCATTCTCACCTTTGCAGTCCCCACCTCCTGTTTCCCATCCTCCTACCCATCTAGATTGTAAGTTCCCACAGGAATAGGGCCCTCAATTCCCCCTGTATTTTGTATGTAAAATTTTGTCTTTTATTGTATTGTTTCTCCATTGTACTTTTATCCTTGTACCCATGGGCAGCGCTGCGGAATCTGTTGGCGCTTTATAAATAAAGAATAATAATAATATGCATTCCAGATCATGTCGTCATCAGTGGGCTTGGCAGCCATTTCAAACTGGCCAGAAACACTATTCATTTTAAAATAACTTTTTTTAATGTCCCTGCTGCATGATATAGAAAGGGTGCAGGCGGCTAGTTGCAGCTTAATCTAAGGTAAGACTGTAAGATGACTAAGATGTAGACTGTCCCTTTAACCTTTTTAATGCATCTTCTTTTCATCCTTTCCTGTCCCTGAGGTGCTGTAATCAACGCAGCATGTTAAGAGAGGCTCTAAGGACCAGTCGAAGTGGTTAGATACCTGTCAGGGTTTTACTCACCTCTCTTGCTGACTATGGTGCATTGTGGGGGTTGCTGCTCAATTCCTGCACTTCCTTTTATGGCCAGGCTGGTGTGCATCATCCATGTGAGACAGGATGCAGTCTCAGAATTGTGATGTCATCACTTATTATTTAAAGGGCCTCTGTTCAGTATGCTTTGCCTTTGCGTTGTCTCAGACCTGTTTGTGAGAGTTCCTGTGTATTACCTGGCTGTCTGACGTCCTTCCTGGTTCCTGATCCCTGGCTTGTTCCTGACTCTGCTGTTTTCCATGTTCCTGATTCCGGCTTGTCTGACCATTCGCTTTGGCTCCTGACTCGGCTCATCTGACTACCAGCTCTGGTTTTGATTCCTGGCTTATTTGACTTGTGGACTTTATATTATTTTTTGCTATTAATAAAGGTGTGATTATTTGCACCATCAGGATTCATGGCCTTTGCGTAATGTCAGGGTGCCAGGAATCAGACTGAGACGAGAAGTGCAAAAATAATCACACCTTTATTAATAGCAAAAAATAATAAAAAGTCCACAAGTCAAATAACAAGCCAGGAATCAAAACCAGAGCTGGTAGTCAGACGAGTCGAGTCAGGAGCCAAAGCGAATGGTCAAACAAGCCGTTATCAGGAACAGGGAAAACAGCAGAATCAGGAACAAGCCAGGGATCAGGAACCAGGAAGGACGTCAGACAGCCAGGTAATACACAGGAACTCTCACAAACAGGTCTGAGACAACGCAAAGGCAAAGCCTACTGAACAGAGGCCCTTTAAATAATAAGTGATGACATCACAATTCTGAGACTGCACCCTGTCTCACATGGATGATGCACACCAGTCTGGCCATAAAAGGAAGTGCAGCAATTGAGCAGCATCCCCCACAATGCACCATAGTCAGGAAGAGAGGTGAGTAAAACCCTGACAATACTCTGATTGCCTTTTCTCATATTGGGACACACATTTATTTAACCCTTAGTTTGTGGTGTTACTTATCTAGTCTTTGCTGTTTTGTTAGTTATTGCTGAGCTTATACAACAGTATTTTATTAATGCTTTCATTCTGCCATTTGTTTTTTTCTATTCTCTTTCGGTTAAAGGGACAGTCTAGTCAAAATGAAACGTTCATGATTCAGATAAGGCATGCAATTTTCAACAACTTTCCAATGTACTTTTATCATCAAATTCACTTTATTCTCTTGGTATTCTTTTCTTTTGTAAGGTGTATCCAGTCCACGGATCATCCATTACTAGTGGGATATTCTCATTCCCAACAGGAAGTTGCAAGAGGACACCCACAGCAGAGCTGTTATATAGCTCCTCCCCTAACTGCCATATCCAGTCATTCTCTTGCAACTCTCAACACGCATGGAGGTAGTAAGAGAGAGTGGTGAAATATAGTTAGTTTTTTTTATCTTCAATCAAAAGTTTGTTATTTTAAATGGTACCGGAGTTGTACTATTTTATCCCAGGTGGTAAATAGAAGAATAATCTGCCTGAGTTTTCTATGATCTTAGCAGGTTGTAACTAAGATCCATTGCTGTTCTCACATATGTCTGAGGCGAGAGGTAACTTCAGCGGGAGAATGGCGTGCAGGTTACTCTGCTATGAGGTATGTACAGTTACAATTTTTTCTAGAAATGGAAAATGCTAGAAAATGCTGCTGATACCGGATTAATGTAAGTTAAGCCTGAATACAGTGATTTAAGAGCGACTGGTATCATGCTTACTCTCAGGGGTAATACCCTTATAAAATTGCAATATAAAACGTTTGCTTGCATGTTTAATCGTTTTTATATATGCTTTGGTGATAAAACTTTATTGGGGCCTAGTTTTTTCCACATGGCTGGCTTAAATTTTGCCTAGAAACAGTTTCCCGAGGCTTTCCACTGTTGTAGTATAAAAGTTACAGTTGTTGCAGTTAAAATTACAAACTGTGACATCCAGCTTCCCTCAGGAGTCCCCTGTATGCTATAGGACATCTCTAAAGGGCTCAAAGGCTTTCCAAAGTCGTTTATTGGGGAAGGTAGGGCCACAGCAGGCTGTGGCAGTTTGTTGTGTCTGTTAAAAAACGTCTATATCGTTTTTTTGATCCGTTTTTTGAATTAAGGGGTTAATCATCCATTTGCAAGTGGGTGCAATGCTCTGTTAACTTATTACATACACTGTAAAAATTTTGTTTGATTTATTGCCTTTTTTCACTGTTTTTTCAAATTTTGACAAAATTTGTTTCTCTTAAAGGCACAGTACCGTTTTTTATATTTGCTTGTTAACTTGATTTAAAGTGTTTTCCGAGCTTGCTAGTCTCATTGCTAGTCTGTACAAACATGTCTGACATAGAGGAAACTCCTTGTTCATTATGTTTAAAAGCCATGGTGGAACCCCCTCTTAGAATGTGTACCAAATGTACTGATTTCACTTTAAGCAATAAAGATCATATTCTGTCTTTAAAAAAATTTATCATCAGAGGAATCTGACAAGGGGGGAAGTTATGCCGACTAACTCTCACTCTCTAGGGCGCCCATAGCGATTACTTTACAAGACATGGCGGCAGTCATGGATAAAACACTGTCAGCGGTATTAGCCAGACTACCTGAATTTAGAGGTAAGCGAGATAGCTCTGGGGTTAGACGAAATGCAGAGCATACTGACGCTTTAAGAACCATGTCTGATACTGCCTCACAATATGCAGAAGCTGAGGAAGGAGAGCTTCAGTCTGTGGGTGATGTTTCTGACTCAGGAAAGATGATGCAACCTGATTCTGATATTTCTACATTTAAATTTAAGCTTGAACACCTCCGCGTGTTTCTCAGGGAGGTTTTAGCTGCTCTGAATGACTGTGATACAATTGCAGTGCCAGAGAAATTGTGTAGACTGGATAAACACTATGCAGTGCCGGTGTGTACTGATGTTTTTCCAATACCTAAAAGGTTTACAGAAATTATTAATAAGGAATGGGATAGACCAGGTGTGACGTTCTCTTCCCCTCCTATTTTTAGAAAAATGTTTCCAATAGACGCCACCACACGGGACTTATGACAGACAGTTCCTAAGGTGGAGGGAGCAGTTTCTACTTTAGCAAAGTGTACTACTATCCCTGTCGAGGACAGTTGTGCTTTTTTAGATCCAATGGATAAAAAATTAGAAGGTTACCTTAAGAAAATGTTTATTCAATAAGGTTTTATCCTACAGCCCCTTGAATGCATTGCTCCTGTCACTGCTGCTGCGGCGTTCTGGTTTGAGTCTCTGGAAGAGGCTTTACAGGTAGCGACTCCATTGGATGACATACTTGGCAAGCTTAGAGCACTTAAGCTAGCCAATTCCTTTGTTTTCTGATGCCATTGTTCATTTGACTAAACTAACGGCTAAGAATTCTGGTTTTGCTATACAGGCACGCAGGGCGCTATGGCTTAAATCATGGTCAGCTGACGTGACTTCAAAATCTAAGCTGCTTAACATTCCCTTCAAGGGGCAGACCCTATTCAGCCCTGGTTTGAAGGAGATTATTGCTGATATTGCTGGAGGAAAAGGTCATGCCCTTCCTCAGGACAGGTCCAAATCAAGGGCCAAACAGTCTAATTTTCGTGCCTTTCGAAACTTCAAGGCAAGTGCGGCATCAACTTCCTCTAATGCAAACAAGAGGGAACTTTTGCTCAGTCCAAGACGGTCTGGAGACCAAACCAGACCTGGGACAAAGGTAAGCAGGCCAAAAAGCCTGCTGCTGCCTCTAAGACAGCATGAAGGAACGGCCCCCTATCCGGTAACGGATCTAGTAGGGGGCAGACTTTCGCTCTTCGCCCAGGCATGGGCAAGAGATGTCCAGGATCCCTGGGTGTTGGAAATTATATCCCAGGGATATCTTCTGGACTTCAAAGCTTCCCCCCCAAAAGGGAGATTTCACCTTTCACAATTATCTGCAAACCAGATAAAGAGAGGCATTCTTACACTGTGTAAGAGACCTCCTAGTTATGGGAGTGATCCATCCAGTTCCAAAGGAGGAACAGGGACAGGGTTTTTACTCAAATCTGTTTGTGGTTCCCAAAAAAGAGGGAACCTTCAGACCAATTTTGGATCTAAAGATCTTAAACAAATTCCTCAGAGTTCCATCATTCAAGATGGAAACTATTCGAACCATCCTATCTATGATCCAGGAGGGTCAATATATGACTACAGTGGATTTAAAGGATGCTTATCTTCACATTCCGATAACAAAGATCATCATCGGTTTCTCAGGTTTGCCTTTCTAGACAGGCATTACCAGTTTGTAGCTCTTCCCTTTGGATTAGCTACAGCCCCAAGAATCTTTACGAAGGTTCTAGGGTCGCTTCTGGCGGTCCTAAGGCCGCGGGGCATAGCAGTGGCCCCTTATTTAGATGACATCCTGATACAGGCGTCAAACTTCCAAATTGCCAAGTCTCATACGGACGTAGTACTGGTATTTCTGAGATCGCACTGGGTGGAGAGTGAACGAGGAAAATAGTTCTCTATCCCCACTCACAAGAGTTTCCTTCCTAGGGACTCTGATAGATTCTGTAGAAATGAAAATTTACCTGACGGAGTCCAGGTTATCAAAGCTTCTAAATTCCTGCCGTGTTCTTCATTCCATTCCGCGCCCTTCGGTGGCTCAGTGCATGGAAGTAATCGGCTTAATGGTAGCGGCAATGGACATAGTGCCGTTTGCACGCCTACATCTCAGACCGCTGCAACTATGCATGCTCAGTCAGTGGAACGGGGATTACACAGATTTGTCCCCTCTACTAAATCTGGATCAAGAGACCAGGGATTCTCTTCTCTGGTGGCTATCTCGGGTCCATCTGTCCAAAGGTATGACCTTTCGCAGGCCAGATTGGACAATTGTAACAACAGATGCCAGCCTTCTAGGTTGGGGTGCAGTCTGGAACTCCCTGAAGGCTCAGGGATCGTGGACTCAGGAGGAGACACTCCTTCCAATAAATATTCTGGAAGAGCGATATTCAATGCTCTTCAGGCTTGGCCTCAGTTAGCAACTCTGAGGTACATCAGATTTCAGTCGGACAACATCACGACTGTGGCTTACATCAACCATCAAGGGGGAACAAGAAGTTCCCTAGCAATGTTAGAAGTCTCAAAGATAATTCGCTGGGCAGAGACTCACTCTTGCCACCTATCAGCTATCCATATCCCAGGTGTAGAGAACTGGGAGGCGGATTTTTTAAGTCGTCAGACTTTTCATCCGGGAGAGTGGGAACTCCATCCGGAGGTGTTTGCACAATTGATTCATCGTTGGGGCAAACCAGAACTGGATCTCATGGCGTCTCGCTAGAACGCCAAGCTTCCTTGTTACGGATCCAGGTCCAGGGATCCCAAGGCGACGCTAATAGATGCTCTAGCAGCGCCCTGGTCTTTCAACCTGGCTTATGTGTTTCCACCGTTTCCTCTGCTCCCTCGACTGATTGCCAAGGTCAAGCAGGAGAGAGCATTGGTGATTTTGATAGCGCCTGCATGGCCACGCAGGACCTGGTATGCAGATCTGGTGGACATGTCATCCTTTCTACCATGGACTCTGCCTCTGAGACAGGACCTTCTACTTTAGGGTCCTTTCAACCATCCAAATCTAATTTCTCTGAGACTGACTGCCTGGAGATTGAACGCTTGATTTTATCAAAACGTGGCTTCTCCGAGTCAGTCATTGATACCTTAATACAGGCACGAAAGCCTGTCACCAGGAAAATTTACCATAAAATATGGCGTACATATCTTTATTGGTGTGAATCCAAGGGTTAGGGTTCCCAGGATATTATCTTTTCTCCAAGATGGTTTGGAAAAAGGATTGTCAGCTAGTTCCTTAAAAGGACAGATTTTTGCTCCGTATATTCTTTTACACAAGCGTCTGGCAGATGTTCCAGACGTTCAGGCATTTTGTCAGACTTTGGTTAGAATCAAGCCTGTGTTTAAACCTGTTGCTTCCCCATGTAGCTTAAATTTGGTTCTTAAGGTTCTTCAAGGAGTTCCGATTGAACCTCTTCATTCCATAAATATCAAACTTTTATCTTGGAAAGTTCTTTTTTTGGTAGCTATTTCCTCGGCTCGTAGAGTCTCAGAGTTATCTGCTTTACAATGTGATTCTCCTTATCTGATCTTCCATACGGATAAGGTAGTCCTGCGTACCAAACCTGGGTTTTTAACTAAGGTGGTATCTAACAAGAATATCAATCAAGAGATTGTTGTTCCATCCTTGTGTCCTAATCCTTCTTCAAAGAAGGAACGTCTATTACACAATCTGGACGTGGTTCGTGCTTTAAAGTTTTACTTACAAGCTACTACAGATTTTTGTCAAACATCTGCTTTGTTTGTTGTCTACTCTGGACAGAGGAGAGGTCAAAAGGCTTCGGCAACCTCTCTTTCTTTTTGGCTAAGAAGCATAATCCGCTTAGCCTATGAGACTGCTGGCCAGCAGCCTCCTGAAAGGATTACAGCTAATTCTACTAGAGCTGTGGCTTCCACTTGGGCCTTTAAAAATTAGGCTTCTGTTGAACAGATTTGCAAGGCGGCGACTTGGTCTTCGCTTCATACTTTTTCAAAATTCTACAAATTTGATACTTTTGCTTCTTCGGAGGCTATTTTTGGGAGAAAGGTTTTACAGGCAATGGTACCTTCTGTTTAAGTACCTGCCTTGTCCCTCCCTTCATCTGTGTACTTTAGCTTTGGTATTGGTATCCCACAAGTAATGGATGATCCGTGGACTGGATACACCTTACAAGAGAAAACACAATTTATGCTTACCTGATAAATTTATTTCTCTTGTGGTGTATCCAGTCCACGGCCCGCCCTGTCATTTTAAGGCAGGTAATTTTTTCATTTAAACTACAGTCACCACTGCACCCTATGGTTTCTCGTTTCTCTGCGTGTTTTCGGTCGAATGACTGGATATGGCAGTTAGGGGAGGAGCTATATAACAGCTCTGCTGTGGGTGTCCTCTTGCAACTTCCTGTTGGGAATGAGAATATCCCACAAGTAATGGATGATCCGTGGACTGGATACACCACAAGAGAAATAAATTTATCAGGTAAGCATAAATTGTGTTTTTTGAAAGCTAAACCTAGGCAGGTTTAAAGTGATTCTTTCTAATGGCATTGAGAGTCCACAAATCCACTCAATTAGTAGTGGGAATTCAACTCCTGGTCACCAGGTGGAGGCAAAGAACACTCCAGCAAAGCTTCAAGTATCCTACCACCAGTAATTCTTTGCCTGTGTAACATTGTAGGTGTCTGAAGAAATCAAGCTGTTAATCCTTTAATGGGTACTTTTGCCTGCAAGCAATGATTGGGGTTATGCTGTGTCCATGTAATTCTCTTTAGTAAGAGTAATGGTGGCTTTTAGCAGTTGGAAGACAGTGAGGTGGTCTTTGCATACCTTCCAACATTTTTGCTACCCCTATATAGAAAACCAGGGTTGGTTACTGTTTTTTCTTTATCTACAGGTCTGTGTCAATGAGGATTCTGTCACACCTGTTTGCTGTACCTGCCCTACAGCGGATCTACAGGTAAGTGCTTTTACCTTCTAGGTGAGAAGAATGCAGCACTTAGGAGTTTCTTGTCATAAATAACAAGGTGGATCCTTAAGGAACTAAATATCCCTTTTAAAGGTTGAGGAATTATTGGGCAGAAGTTCAGGGCACTGTTTGTCATATGAAGGTTTTTTTTTCTTTATTTTGGCTATGGAGATTTGTTTGCACAAGTTTTACCTTTTATTTAGTTTGGGTAATATCTCTTAAAGAAAGTTGTTGGACCGCACCTTACTTTAGAATTTTCAATCATGTGACCGCACTGTTACTCCCTGAGTTCTGAACAGTTTGTTTCTAGCTGACTGTTTGGAATTCGGATTTTCAAGGAGACAGACCAGATTTTCTAGCATTAGATCATTTTTCCTGCCTGTCCCTTCTATGTTAGCTATTCTCCGCTCTCACGGCTGGAAGGTGAACCTAGGAAAAGTTCCTTGGTGCCAAGTACCAGGGTATGTTTCCTGGGTACAATAATAGACTCAGTATCTATGAAGATTTTTTTTGACGAAGGTCAGAAGATACAAGCTTCTGGAGGCCTGTCATTCTCTTCAGTCCTGTGTTCGTCCATTGGTGGCTGTATGCATGAAAAAAATTGCTCTCATGGTGGCATCCATGGACATTATTCCGTTTGCTCGCTTCCATCTGAGACCTCTACAGTTATGTATGCTCAATTAATGGAACAGAGACCACTTGGATCTCTCTCAGAGGATAGTTTTAGACTCTCAGACAAGGATGTCTCTGTGTTGGTGGATCTCCCAGGACCATTTGTCTAAGGGCACTTGTTTCCTGAGACCTTCTTGGGAGTTTGTGACCACGGATGCAAGCCTGTTAAGCTGGGGAGCAGTTTGGGTGTCCCTAAGAGCTCAGGGACTTTGGACTCAGGAGGAGTCTGCCTTCCCTATAAATATCCTAGAATTGAGAGTAATTCTCAATGTTCTATCAGCTTGGCCTCAACTGAGTTTAGTCCGGTTTATCAGATTTCAATCGGACAACATCACTTCGGTGGCGTATATCAACCACCAAGGAAGAACTCTGAGCTTGTTAGCTTTGATGGAGGTGACCCGCATTTTTCAGTGGGCAGAGTCTCACAATTGTCATCTCTCTGCCAATCATATCCCAGTGGTGAACAACTGGAAAGTGGATTATCTGAGCAGGCAGATGTTTCATCCAGGGGAATGGGCTCTCCATCTCGAAGTTTTCTCAATGTTAACCCTCAAGTGGGGAGTTCCGGAGCTGGATCTGATGGCATCTCGTCTAAACGCCAAGCTTCCAAGATACAGAGCAAGATCAAGAGATCCTAAAGCAGCTCTGGTAGAAGCCCTGGCAGTGCCATGGGTTTTTTGGTCTAATTTATCTGTTTCCTCCAGTTGCCCTCCTTCCTCGGGTGATAGCTCAAATCAAACAGGAGCAGGCTTCGGTGATTCTAATTGCTCCAGCCTGGCCTCGCAGAACTTGTTTTCCGGACCTAGTGAGGATGTCGTCATTTCCTCCGTGGAAATTTCCTTGGAGGAAGGATCTTCTACTTCAGGGTCCCTTCCTCCATCCGTACTCTCTGAAGCTGACTGCTTGGAGATTGAACGCTTAGTCTGTCCAGACGAGGTTTTTCTGTCTGTTATTGAGACTATGATTCAGGCTCGTAAGCCTGTTACTCGTAAGATTTTATATAAGGTATGGCATAAATACCTTCATTAGTGCAGATATAGGGGTTTTCCTTGGAGTCAGATGAGAACTCCCGCTATTCTGTCCTTTCTTCAGGAGAGCCTGGAGAAGGGCTTATCAGTCAGTACCCTAAAGGGTCAGATTTCGGCTTTGTTGATTCTTCTGCAGATGCGTCTGGCAATTTTGCCAGATGTTCAATCTTTTGTCCAGGCTTTGGTTAGAATCAGACCTGTATTTAGGTCAATTGCTTCTCCTTGGAGTCTTAATCTGGTTCTTTAAGTTCTGCAGTAGGCTCCATTTGAGCCTATGCATTCTGTTGATATCAAGTTATTGTCCTGGAAGGTTTTGTTTCTGCCGGCAATTTCCTCTGCCCGTAGAGTTTCTGAGCTTTCAGCTCTACGGTGTGATTCTCATTAACTTATTTTTCATGCGGATAAGGCAGTTCTCCATACTAAATTAGGATTTCTACCTAAGGTGGTCTCGGAACGCAATATTAAGCAAGAAATTGTTGTTCCTTTATTTTGTCCTAATCCTTCCTCTAAGAATGTTGTGTTGTGCGTGCTTTAAGGTTCTGTTTACAGGCTATGAAAGATTTTTGTCAATCTTCTGATCTTTTTGTTGTTATTAAACGGAGAGGTCAGAAGGCCACTTCTTCTACTCTTTCCTTCTGGTTGAGAAGAGTTATTCGATTGGCTTTTGAGACAGCTGGACAGCAGCTTCCAGAGAAAATTACAGCTCACTCCACTAGGGCTGTCGCTTCCTCTTGGGCCTTTAAAAATGATGCTTCTATGGAACAGATTTGCAAGGCGGCCACTTGGTCATCATTGCATACTTTTTCCAAATTTTATGTTTTTGCCTCAGCTGAGGCTTCTTTTGGGAGGAAAGTTCTTCAAGTGGTGGTGCCTTCTGTTTAGGTTTGCCTGTCTTGTGTATCCCTCCCTTCCATTCTGTGGACTCTAGCTTTGGTATTGATTCTCACTAGTAATTGAATTGATTTGTGGATTCTCCATGCCATTTGAAAGAAAACATAATTTATACTTACCTGATAAATTATTTTCTTTGCTGGCATGGAGAGTCCACGACCCGCCCTTATTTTTAAGATGGCTTTTTGTCATTTTTCTAAACCTCAGGCACCTTTATACCCTTTGTGTCTTATTCTCTTTCCATAATTCCTCGGCTGAATGACTGGCGATTGTGGGTAGTGGGAGGATACTTAAAGCTTTGCTGGGGTGTTCTTTGCCTCCAGCTGGTGGCCAGGAGTTGAATTCCCACTAGTAATTGAATGGATTCAGGGACTCTCCATGCCAACCCCCGTTTATCTCAGTGCATTTTGACAGTTTTTCACAGTTAGATGCTGCAAATTCATGTGGTTCATATAGATAACATTGTGCTCACTCCCGTGGAGTTATTTAAGAGTCAGCACTGATTGGTGAAAATGCAAAACTGTCAAAGGAACTGAGATATGGGGGCAGTCTGCAAAGGCTTAGATACCAGGTAATCACAGAGGGTAAAAAGTATATTAATATAACAGTGTTAGTTACGCAAAACTGGGGAATCGGTCAGCTATGTACTTTTTGTGCTGTCTTTCTCTAACCCTAAACAGGGTTTTGCTGCTCCGCCTTTTCAGAGCATTCAAGGGTTTCTGCCTTATCAAGGTTGCTCCCAGGAGAGTAGTTCTGAACTATCACAGAAATTTAAGGAACTATATTCACTTAATAGTGTTAGCTGTTATGCCTCCAGCTGTTGAGCCCAAACGCAAGATTGGAAGTTGATTTTTCTATGACCTCTAGCTCATCTGGGACCTCCCTTAGGAGCAGCCCCTCTAGGTTCCCTATTGATAATAGTGATTACTATGACTGAGGATTCTTCTTCTGAAAACAGACTCTCAGGGCCCTGACCATGAGCATATTCATGCTTTGAATATGCTAGAGAATGTGCCTGATACAATTAAACAACCAGGATTTACTATCCGTGATTCAGTTTCTGAACTCATTCCTAAGTAATGGCAAGATCTGTGTATTCTTTTTGTTTTATCTGCTAAGTTCTAATCTATGTTTCCTTTCTCTTCTGTTAATACATAGTTTTGGGAAACTATTAATAAAGATGAGTGCAGCTATATTAAATCTTGCCAGGTGTACTATTAACTATTATTACTTTGGAGGATAAATCATTTTTTTATGGATCCTTTGGATAGATAATGAAAAGTTGTTTCTTGGGAAACTACTCTGGATAAGAGTCAGGATTGTTTAAATCTCCTCAGAACAGCAAATGTTATTTAAGAAAAAAGAAGCGAAACCCTACAGCTTTGCTACTCTTTTCAATGAGGTGATATCCAAAACCTCAGTATAAAATGCAATAAAGGTAAGAAAAAAAAAAGATCTTGAAAAAAGCTGTGAAAAGCTGAAACATGTCAATGATGAGAAACCAAGATTAGTCTGCAACTGCTTTGCTTTCCACTTCAGAGCGCTCTGAAATGAACAGCTGGTGAAGAAATCACAAGGAACCGAAAAGCAGAGAATCCGCCCTTTTGATTGGTCCAAAGCATACACGTGACCTGGCTTGCACAGAAGTGCTCCTTTCAATACAAAGGAGAAAGCCGCATGGTTTTGGCGGTGCATTGGACTGAAAACTTTGTAAGGTAATAGCGGAGAAACAAGAAGATTTTGAATTTCAGTGAGTTCCTACAATTTTTACAACCTGCTTATTTTGCACAGCTCTAGCATCCTATACATACTAAATATAGGGACTGATCCTATATATCATGTACTTACTAACGGACACGGACTGATCCTTATTTTCATACTTAAGGTTTTGCAAAGCTAGTCCACCATCAAATAGATTCCGTAAAGGATCACTTAACCACTGAAAAGGATTGCACAAAGACGGTGCATAACTCTTTCCTCTCTGGTAACACTGAAGTTTTATACGATAGAGTTAAATCAGTGTACTCCAATCTTCGGTTCAACTTTTTGAGAGTTTTTAGAGTTTGAGAAATTACATTGGACATAACATTCCTGAGCATTAACCCCCTTTTTTTCCTAAGAACATTTTTTTTTTATGCATTTGGAAAGGTTTTAACCTTATATATATTACATACCACCAGTGGTTCATAGTACCTTATATATAAATTTTATTTTATGTTAACGTACATATTAAATTGTGTTTCTTTAAAATTTTACCTGCATATTTCAATTCACATCTATTTTGCATTTCTAGCATTTAATTATATTCAGTTTTGATTCCATCTGTACAGCTGACAGTTGTGATCGGCGCTCCTTTACTTTTTTTTCCCTTTATAGCAAATTTTATTTGTTATGTAGCTGTGGAAAGGATTTGCATTAATGCTAAAATGCTGCTTTAGCTAGACTAGCTTTATGGCTCAAATCTTGGTCTGCTGAAACGGTTTCCAAATGCATATTACTTTCTCTTCCCTTTAAGGGTAAAACCTTGTTTGGGCTAGATCTGGATACTATTATTGCCAAAATCACTGGTGTAAAGGAGCTTTTCTGCCCCAAAATAAGATGTTTTAATTTCTTTTGGCATTTAAAGAAGCAAACTATATGCTTTCCTGTTAAATTAATTCTATTCATCAGATGGTGAGAGCCCACAACATCATGTGTGGTAAAATTCCCCTCCTGACCACTAGGAGGCATCAAAATACACCCCAATACACCAGAGCTTTAAATTCCTCTCACTGATCCTCAGTCATTTTCTTTTGTCTCTTTGATGAGGAGTGAGGTGGAAGTGAAGTGCCAGAACTACTCATCGTTGCTTTTAACTGATCTGAGGGCAAATGCTCCTAGCAGTAACCTGTTGTTCAGAGGGCAGACAATGAGTTATCAACCAGGCAGTGAAAGGTGTTTTCTCAGTGAGAAATGTCACAAGCATCCCAGGTGAAATGTGGGCTTGTCCACCAATCCCCTGGTCTACAGTGAGCTTTGTGGTTCTACAGCCTTCCCCAGATGAAATGTGGACTTGTCCACCAATCCCCTGGGCTGAGATGTTGTTACTGATTAAAGGCTGTGACACACTGCAAGCGATGCGGCGCGAAGCGATGCAGCTGCTTCGCACCGCGTCGCATCGCTTCTGAAGTTCAATTATTTCATCTCTGAGTGCTCAGCTACGCGACCTGATGCAGCAGAGTGCTCAGAGATGAAAAGGCAGGACACACTGAGCGTGCACAGCTGCAGCTACACGCTGCGCACCGCTCCACTTGCAGTGTGTCACAGCCTTTAGATCCTATGCTATATCATCATGCTCCCACTACCTAGGATGGGCTCATCTACTGGAAGCAGGTTGCTGTAGCTGAGGTAAGCACAGTGGAGGGAGGTGCTGAGAGGTAAGCACTTGCACCTTTATAGCCCACTGTCTATGAATATCAAGATGTTCACATGGTCTGGGGACATATATTTATACACCATACACTAGCAGTTTATATCACTTTAAAAAAGAACTTTGTTTTCTGAGGTTACTGTTGCTTTAAATTTATGATGGAGGATCATGAGAGGTAGGAGAGATTTAAAGCTTTGGTGTATTAGGGTGTCTTTGCCTCCTCCTAGTGGTCAGGAGGGAAATAGTCCCACCCGTTATAAATGTTGGACTTTCACCATCATGAAAGAAATTCATTTATCATGTTAGCATAATTTTTGTTCTTGGGACTTGAATTGATAAGTCTTGTTTTGAGGGCGGAGCTAGCCAGCCTAGGAGATGAGCTCCTGAGCCCTATCTGGCTGAGTGACACCAAATAGCCTAACTGAAGTGGGAAAAAGTAGCCCAGAAATGCGGATTGGGCTAATCATCGCCCAGACAGCCTAATGTGAAGCTGGAAGACGGATCGTTATTGCGCTTGGTGCGATAATACAACGATGCACCTACTGAGGCCTTGATCCACACTGGATTCTGCTAACACCGCACTCCGGACTTCGCATATGTACACTAACCTGAAGCGGAGGTGAGCTAAGGGAGTAAGGGGCAGACAACAGACCTCTATCCAAATTACACCTAGGAGTCTGGTAAAGCCGCAAAAGTTCCACGCGCAGAGCGCGCCATCTTGATAACAGAGAGAGAGGGGCAGGTTAAATGTTGGCAAGCAACATGTAATCACAAAGAGACTCGAAATTGCATTGAATTTAATGCTGTTAGAGCACTGGTAACTAAAGACGTAGTAGAAAAGTGCCACTACATCTAACGAGTTAGGATAAATGAAGTACAATAAGGATAATTTCTCTAATTCCTCGATAGAAATTATGGACTGAATTATATTATAAGCTGTGTAGGTATTTTAATTTAACTGAATGATCACCTTTCTAATGTTCATATATATGCTCTATAAGGTTGAATCTTCAGATTATACATAAATACTACACAGTTATAACATATGATTTTATTGCACAATGTGCCCAATATTGTTGTCTTTTAAGTGCTGTAAAGGGATATGCTGATAAATACACCACTAAAAAGTGTATATGTGCTGATAACTGGACCCAGGGTAATATCCTGAGGTTAAGTGGTTAGTCACTAGATATCTGTAGTAACTTCTTATTGTAATGTGAGCTGACAATATTTCGAATTTGGAACCAAGTCCAAATTGAATTGGTTCTAGAGCATTCACACTAATGTACTGGTAAATGTGCTCATTTTATTCGCGCTCTATATGATTAAGTTCACAAAACTGGGTAAAATTGTGCCGATATACCTTAGATAGTATTCTTAGACTAGTAGAGTAAATTAAGCATATTTGTATGTTGCTGCAGTTAACTAAGGAAGCTAGCATTTCCTGGGTTAATATTCTCCTTCTCTGTAGTATCCTCGGATATATTGGATTAGATTCACAATAGGACCACCTATCTTTTAATCTTGAGCAATATTGTACTTTATTACTTTATATGTTATTATGTAATAGTTAGAACATAATACACTTATATAAGCACTAAGCTAAATAGTCTTAATAGGTAGGTGTGCCCAATTGTAATGTGTATAACACCCTCTATATGATAGTTTAGAGCTCACATATTTTTGTGTATCGCTGTATATTGAGCACTCATGGTGTTTTGTATGCGAGTGTGCCCAGTGTTTTCTGTATTTACACAGCCTATGAATACTGTGGCAACATTGGATTGTGGTTAAATAAGATCCTGGTCATACAAGCCACAGTGATAAGCGCTGAATATTAAGTGCTGTTATATATAGTCTTTATTTTATGTTATAGAGCTGTATATAGCACTGCGTAAATATGATACTGCAACAATACATGTGCCCCCCCTCTTAGTTATGGTGAGCAAGTAATAGGATAATAGCGCAATACTAAATTGCCGTTCATAAGTGAACACAATGTTGCGTTCAGATTACTGGGCAGTGTCGCTGCAATTGTGTCAGGTCCCTATAACAGCTCTGACTCTTTCAAAATTTGTGGAGTGAAAACATTTCTAAATAAACTCTAGGAGAGAGTCAGAGCCGTTATAGGACCTGACACAATTGCAGCGACACTGCCCAGTTATCTAAACGCAATATTGTGTTCACTTATAAACAGCAATTTAGTATTGTCATGAGTGCTCAATATACAGCGACACAAAAAATATGAGATATCCAAACTATTATATAGAGGGTGTGAAATACAGTACAATCCAGCACACCCACCTACTAAGACTACTTAGTTTGGTGCAAAAAGACTTTTTCAAAATTTGTTTGCAGGGTAATCTGCAATGAGGTATGTTCAGTCATTTATTTCTAGACAAGACTGAGATAATGCTAGAAGAGACTGACAATATCCCCATGAGGGGAGGGTAAGCTATGTTCACAGACTTAGTAAGGAATTGAATGCTTACATAACAGGGCTAATTATGCTGGTTGACACTGATTCAGGGCAATCGATTGTTTATTCAAGAAAAATATTGTTTGTAGACACTTTGAAAGTCCTTTTGGGTTTTTTTCTGGGGTTATTACCCACATGGCTGGTTTTTAGTCACTTAAGAGTGATTTACTAGGCCTCACAACTCAGGAGTAGAGTGGGAGGGGCCTAATTTCGGGCCTCAGATGCGCAGTTAGAATTGCAGAGAAGATCATGCTGCTTCACATGGAGGGTCCTGCTGCTGTTTGAGGGCCTTATAGAAGCTATATTCCCCCAAATCTGATCCCTAAGGGCAGGTAGGGCCACAGCAAGGCTGTGGCAAGGTGCTGTACTATGTTTAACCGGGTGTTGGCTTTAGGCTGCTCCGGTTTGGGCATTAAGGGGTTAATCGCTTTGAAACGTGTGGTACAATCTTATTAAGGCTTTAGGTACATACTGTGAAAATTTCAGGAGAATTGCTGCATTTTTCACCGTTTTGTAAAATTGTGTGCACTTTTTATCTCTAAAGGCACAGTAACGTTTTTTTTTCAAATTGTGTTTTTTATTTGATTAAAGTGATTTCCAAGCCTGCTTGTATATATTACTAGTCTATTAAACATGTCTGACACTAAGGAAAATCCTTGTGCAATGTGTTTAGAAGCCATGGTGGAACCCCCTCTCAGAATGTGTCCCACTTGTACTGATATGTCTATACACTTTAAAGATCATATTGTTGCACTTAAAAATGTGGCCCAAGATGATCCTCAGACTGAAGGTAACGAGGGTAGCCCGTCTGCCTCTCCCCAAGTGTCACAACCAGTTACACCCCCGCAAGCGACGCCTAGTACCTCTAGTGCATCTAACTCTTTTACATTACAAGACTTCGCGGCAGTCATGGATAATTCTCTTACAGCCTTCTTATCTAAACTGCCCGTGTTACCCGCAAAGCGCGATAGCTCCGTTTTAAGAACAGATTATGAGCATTCTGACGCTTTGGTAGCTGTATCCGATATACCCTCACAACGCTCTGAAGTGGGAGCGAGGGATTTGATGTCTGAGGGAGAAGTCTCTGATTCAGGAAGGGTTCCTCCCCAGACAGATTCAGATACGCGTTTTGCTTAGGGAGGTATTAGCTACTCTGGATGACTGCGACCCTTTGGTGATCCCAGAGAAATTGTGTAAAATGGACAAGTACCTAGAGGTCCCTGTTTACACGGATACGTTTCCGGTCCCTAAGAGGATTGCGGATATCGTTACTAGGGAGTGGGATAGACCAGGTGTTCCCTTTGCTCCCCCTCCTGTTTTTAAGAAAATGTTCCCCATACCTGACCCTGTGCGGGACTCGTGGCATACGGTCCCTAAGGTGGAGGGGGCTATTTCTACACTTGCTAAACGCACAACCATACCAATTGAAGACAGTTGTGCTTTTAAAGACCCTATGGATAAGAAGTTAGAGGGGTTACTTAAGAAAATTTTTGTTCAACAAGGTTTTCTTCTCCAACCTATTATCTGCATTATTCCCGTAACTACTGCAGCTGCTTTCTGTTTTGAGGCGCTGGAAGACTCGCTCCAGACGGAGACCTCATATGAGGAAATTGTGGATAGAATTAAGTCTCTAAAGCTAGCTAATTATTTTATCACTGACGCCGCTTTCCAAATAGCCAAGTTAGCGGCGAAAAATTCAGGTTTCGCCATTTTGGCGCGCAGGGTGCTATGGCTAAAGTCCTGGTTGACCGATGTGTCATCTAAATCCAAGCTTTTGAACATTCCTTTCAAAGGAAAGCCCCTCTTCGGGCCTGAATTGAAAGAGATTATTTCAGATAATACCGGGGGAAAAGGCCATGCTCTCCCTCAGGACAAGCCCTTTAAGACAAAGAACAAAGCTAATTTTCGTTCCTTTCGCAATTTCAGGAACGGCCCCAGCTTCATCCTCTCCGGCTGCAAAGCAAGAGGGTAATGCTTCACAGCCCAAGGCAACTTGGAAACCTTACCAGGGCTGGAATAAGGGTAAACAGGCCAAAAAGCCTGCAGCTGCCACCAAGACAGCATGAAGGGGTAGCCCCCGATCCAGGACCGGATCTAGTAGGGGGCAGACTCTCTCTCTTCGTTCAGGCCTGGGCAAGAGATGTACACGATCCTTGGGCATTAGAGATTGTAGCCCAGGGATACCTTCTAGAATTCAAGGACTCTCCTCCAAGGGGAGGGTTCCACATTTCTCGTCTGTCTAAAGATCAGACAAAGAAAGAGGCGTTTTTACGCTGTGTAGAAGATCTACTTACAATGGGAGTGATCCACCCAGTTCCAATTGCAGAACAAGGACTGGGGTTTTACTCAAACCTGTTTGTGGTTCCCAAAAAAGAAGGAACTTTCAGACCAATCCTGGATCTCAAAATTCTAAACAAATTCCTCAGAGTCCCATCATTCAAGATGAAGACCATTCGGACAATCTTACCAATGATCCAGGAGGGTCAATATATGACTACCGTGGATCTAAAGGATGCGTATCTGCATATTCCTATCCACAAAGATCATCACCAGTTTCTCAGGTTCGCCTTTCTGGACAAGCGTTATCAGTTTGTGGCTCTTCCTTTCGGGTTGGCCACTGCTCCCAGAATTTTCACAAAGGTGCTAGGGTCCCTCCTGGTGGTTCTAAGACCGCGGGGCATAGCAGTGGCGCCTTACTTAGACGACATCTTAATTCAGGCGTAGACTTTCCAAAGAACCAAGTCTCACACGGAGATCGTATTGGTCTTTCTGAGGTCTCACGGGTGGAAGGTGAACGTAAAAAACATAATTTATGCTTACCTGATAAATTTATTTCTCTTGTGGTGTATCCAGTCCACGGATCATCCATTACTTGTGGGATATTCTCCTTCCCAACAGGAAGTTGCAAGAGGATCACCCACAGCAGAGCTGCTATATAGCTCCTCCCCTAACTGCCATATCCAGTCATTCAACCGAAACTAGCCGAGAAAGGAGAAACCATAGGGTGCAGTGGTGACTGTAGTTTAAAATTTAGACCTGCCTTAAAAGGACAGGGCGGGCCGTGGACGGGATACACCACAAGAGAAATAAATTTATCAGTTAAGCATAAATTATGTTTTCTCTTGTTAGGTGTATCCAGTCCACGGATCATCCATTACTTGTGGGATACCAATACCAAAGCTAAAGTACACGGATGAAGGGAGGGACAAGGCAGGTACTTAAACGGAAGGGACCACTGCCTGTAGAACCTTTCTCCCAAAAATAGCCTCCGAAGAAGCAAAAGTATCAAATTTGTAAAATTTTGAAAAGGTATGAAGCGAAGACCAAGTCGCCGCTTTGCAAATCTGTTCAACAGAAGCCTCATTTTTAAAGGCCCAGGTGGAAGCCACAGCTCTAGTAGAATGAGCTGTAATCCTTTCAGGGGGCTGCTGTCCAGCAGTCTCATAGGCTAAGCGTATTACGCTCCGAAGCCAAAAAGAAAGAGAGGTTGCCGAAGCCTTTTGACCTCTCCTCTGTCCAGAGTAAACAACAAACAGGGAAGATGTTTGACGAAAATCTTTAGTCGCTTGTAAGTAAAACTTTAAAGCACGGACTACGTCCAAATTATGTAAAAAACGTTCCTTCTTTGAAGAAGGATTAGGACACAATGATGGAACAACAATCTCTTGATTCATATTCTTGTTGGAAACTACCTTAGGTAAAAACCCAGGTTTTGTACGCAGAAATACTTTATCTGTATGGAAAATCAGATAAGGAGAATCACATTGTAAAGCTGATAACTCAGAGACTCTACGAGCCGAGGAAATAGCCATCAAAAACAGAACTTTCCAAGATAAAAGTTTGATATCAATGGAATGAAGGGGTTCAAACGGAACTCCTTGAAGAACCTTAAGAACCAAGTTTAAGCTCCATGGAGGAGCAACAGGTTTAAACACAGGCTTAATTCTAACCAAAGCCTGACAAAATGCCTGGACGTCTGGAATCTCTGCCAGACGCTTGTGCAAAAGGATAGACAGAGCAGAAATATCTGTCCCTTTAAAGAACTATCTGATAATCCTTTATCCAAACCCTCTTGGAGAAAGGACAATATCCTAGGAATCCTAACCTTACTCCATGAGTAATTATTGGATTCACACCAATGAAGATATTTGCGCCATATCTTATGGTAGATTTTCCTGGTTACAGGCTTTTGTGCCTGTATTAAGGTATCAATGACTGACTCGGAGAAGCCACGCCTTGATAAAATCAAGCATTCAATCTCCAGGCAGTCAGTCTCAGAGAAATTAGATTTGGATAATTGAAAGGACCTTGTAGTAGAAGGTCTTGTCTCAGAGGCAGAGGCCAAGGTGGAAAGGATGACATGTCCACCAGGTCTGCATACCAGGTCCTGCGTGGCAATGCAGGCGCGATCAAGATCACAGATGCTCTCTCCTGTTTGATTTTGGCAATCAGTCGAGGGAGCAGAGGAAACGGTGGAAACACATAAGCCAGGTTGAAGAACCACGGTGCTGCTAGAGCATCTATCAGCGTCGCTTCTGGGTCCCTGGACCTGGATCCGTAACAAGGAAGCTTGGCGTTCTGGCGAGACGCCATGAGATCCAATTCTGGTGTGCCCCAACGATGAACCATTTGAGCAAACACCTCCGGATGGAGTTCCCACTCCCCCGGATGAAAAGTCTGACGACTTAGAAAATCCGCCTCCCAGTTCTCTACACCTGGGATATGGATCGCTGATAGATGGCAAGAGTGAGTCTCTGCCCAGCGAATTATCTTGGAGACTTCTAACATCGCTAGGGAGCTCCTGGTCCCCCCTTGATGGTTGATGTAAGCCACAGTCGTGATGTTGTCCGACTGAAATCTGATGAACCTCAGGGTTGCTAACTGAGGCCATGCTAGAAGAGCATTGAATATTGCTCTTAACTCCAGAATAATTATTGGGAGGAGTTTCTCCTCCCGAGTCCACGATCCCTGAGCCTTCAGGGAATTCCAGACTGCACCCCAACCTAGAAGGCTGGCATCTGTTGTTACAATTGTCCAATCTGGCCTGCGAAAGGTCATACCTTTGGACAGATGGACCCGAGATAGCCACCACAGAAGAGAATCTCTGGTCTCTTGATCCAGATTTAGCAGAGGGGACAAATCTGTGTAATCCCCATTCCACTGACTGAGCATGCATAATTGCAGCGGTCTGAGATGTAGGCGCGCAAATGGCACTATGTCCATCGCCGCTACCATTAAACCGATCACTTCCATGCACTGAGCCACCGAAGGGCGCGGAATGTAGTGAAGAACACGGCAGGAATTTAGAAGCTTTGATAAACTGGACTCCGTCAGGTAAATTTTCATTTCTACAGAATCTATCAGAGTTCCTAGGAAGGAAACCCTTGTGAGGGGTGATAGAGAACTCTTTCCCTCGTTCACTTTCCACCCATGCGACCTCAGAAATGCCAACACTATGTCCGTATGAGATTTGGCAATTTGGAAGTTTGACGCCTGTATCAGGATGTCGTCTAGATAAGGGGCCACTGCTATGCTCCGTGGTCTTAGGACCGCCAGAAGAGACCCCAGAACCTTTGTAAAAATTCTTGGGGCTGTAGCTAACCCGAAGGGAAGAGCCACAAACTGGTAATGCCTGTCTAGAAAGGCAAACCTTAGGAACCGATGATGATCTTTGTGAATCGGTATGTGAAGGTAAGCATCCTTCAAATCCACTGTGGTCATGTACTGACCCTCCTGGATCATAGGTAGGATTGTCCGAATAGTTTCCATTTTGAACGATGGAACTCTGAGGAATTTGTTTAAGATCTTTAGATCCAAAATTGGTCTGAAGGTTCCCTCTTTTTTGGGAACCACAAACAGATTTGAATAAAATCCCTGTCCTTGTTCCATCTGTGGAACTGGATGGATCACTCCCATTATTAGGAGGTCTTGCACACAGCGTAAGAATGCCTCTTTCTTTATCTGGTTTACAGATAATCTCGAAAGGTGAAATCTCCCTTGTGGGGGGGAAGCTTTGAAGTCCAGAAGATATCCCTGAGATATGATCTCCAACGCCCAGGGATCCTGAACATCTCTTGCCCACGCCTGGGCGAAGAGAGAAAAAGTCTGCCCCCTACTAGATCCGTTGCCGGATAGGGGGCCGTTCCTTCATGCTGTCTTAGAGGCAGCAGCAGGCTTTCTGGCCTGCTTGCCTTTGCTCCAGGCCTGGTTAGATTTCCAGGCCGGCTTGGATTGCACAAAAGTTCCCTCTTGTTTTGTAGCAGAGGAAGTTGATAATGCACCTGCCTTGAAGTTTCGAAAGGCATGAAAATTAGACTGTTTGGCCCTTGATTTGGCCCTGTCCTGAGGAAGGGTATGACCCTTACCTCCAGTAATGTCAGCAATAATTTCCCTCAAACCAAGCCCGAATAGGGTCTGCCCCTTTAAGGGAATGTTAAGTAATTTAGACTTTGAAGTCACGTCAGCTGACCAAGATTTAAGCCATAGCGCCCTACGCGCCTGGATGGCGAATCCAGAATTCTTAGCCGTTAGTTTAGTCAAATGAACAATGGCATCAGAAACAAAAGAATTAGCTAGCTTAAGTATTCTAAGCTTGTCAAGTATTTCAGTCAATGGAGTAGCTGTCTGAAAGGCCTCTTCCAGAGACTCAAACCAGAACGCCGCAGCAGCAGTGACAGGAGCAATGCATGCAAGGGGCTGCAGGATAAAACCTTGTTGAATAAACATTTTCTTAAGGTAACCTTCTAATTTTTTATCCATTGGATCTGAAAAAGCACAACTGTCCTCGACAGGGATAGTGGTACGCTTTGCTAAAGTAGAAACTGCTCCCTCCACCTTAGGGACCGTCTGCCATAAGTCCCGTGTGGTGGCGTCTATTGGAAACATTTTTCTAAAAATAGGAGGGGGGGAAAACGGCACACCGGGTCTGTCCCACTCCTTAGTAATAATTTCTGGAAACCTTTTAGGTATTGGAAAAAACGTCAGTACACACCGGCACCGCATAGTATTTATCCAGTCTACACAATTTCTCTGGCACTGCAATTGTGTCACAGTCATTCAGAGCAGCTAAAACCTCTCCAAGCAACACCCGGAGGTTCTCAAGCTTAAATTTAAAAGTAGATATATCTGAATCAGGTTTCCCCGAGTCAGAGACGTCACCTACAGACTAAAGCTCTTCCTCAGCTTCTGCATATTGTGACGCAGTATCAGACATGGACCTTAAAACATCTGCGCGCTCTGTATTACGTCTAACCCCAGAGCTATCGCGCTTTCCTCTGAATTCAGGCAGTCTGGCTAATACCGCTGACAGGGTATTATCCATGATTGTCGCCATGTCCTGCAAAGTAATCGCTATGGGCGTCTTTGATGTACTTGGCGCCATTTTAGCGTGAGTCCCTTGAGCAGGAGTCAAAGGGTCCGACACGTGGGGAGAGTTAGTCGGCATAACTTCCCCCTCGTCAGAATCCTCTGGTGATAATTCTTTTAAAGATAACAGCTGATCTTTATTGTTTAAAGTGAAATCAACACATTTAGTACACATTCTCCTATGGGGTTCCACCATGGCTTTTAAACATAATGAACAAGGAGTTTCCTCTATGTCAGACATGTTTATACAGACTAGCAATGAGACTAGCAAGCTTAGAAAACACTTTAAATCAAGTTAACAAGCAATATAAAAAAACGTTACTGTGCCTTTAAGAGAAACAAATTTTGCCAAAATTTGAAATAACAGTGAAAAAAGGCAGTTAAACTAACGAAATTTTTACAGTGTATGTAACAAGTTTGCAGAGCATTGCACCCACTTGCAAATGGATGATTAACCCCTTAATACAAAAAACAGATTAACAAAACGAAAAATATGTTTTTTAAACAGTCATAACAACTGCCACAGCTCCGACTTTTGAAGCCTTTTGAGCCCTTCAGAGATGTCCTATAGCATGCAGGGGACTGCTGAGGGAAGCTGAATGTCACAGTTTGTAATTTTAACTGCACCAACTGTAACTTTTATACTATAACAGTGCCTCAGGAAACTGTTTCTAGGCAAATATAAAGCCAGCCATGTGGAAAAAACTAGGCCCCAATAAGTTTTATCACCAAAGCATATATAAAAACGATTAAACATGCCAGCAAACATTTTATATTGCACATTAATCAGAGTATATACCTCTGATAGCAAGCCTGATACTAGTCGCTATTAAATCACTGTATTTAGGCTTTAACTTACATTAATCCGGTATCAGCAGCATTTTCTAGCAAATTCCATCCCTAGAAAAACTTAACTGCACATACCTTATTGCAGGATACCCTGCACGCCATTCTCCCTCTGAAGTTACCTCACTCCTCAGACATATGTGAGAATAGCAGTGGATCTTAGTTACTTCTGCTAAGATCATAGAAAAATGCAGGCAGATTCTTCTTCTAAATGCTGCCTGAGATAAAATAGCACAACTCCGGTACCATTTAAAAACAATAAACTTTTGATTGAAGAAAAAACTAACTATATTTTACCACTTTCCTCTTACTACCTCCAGCTATATTGAGAGCTTGCAAGAGAATGACTGGATATGGCAGTTAGGGGAGGAGCTATATAGCAGCTCTGCTGTGGGTGATCCTCTTGCAACTTCCTGTTGGGAAGGAGAATATCCCACAAGTAATGGATGATCCGTGGACTGGATACACCTAACAAGAGAAAAGAGTTCTCTCTCCCCCTCACAAGAGTTCCATTCCTAGGAACCCTGATAGACTCGGTAGAAATGAAAATATTTCTGACGGAGGTCAGAAAGTTAAAACTGTTAACTACTTGCCGAGCTCTTCATTCCATTCCTCGGCCATCTGTAGCTCAGTACATGGAGACAATCGGACTAATGGTAGCGGCAATGGACATTTTGCTTGGATACACCTCAGACCACTGCAACTATGCATGCTCAAACAGTGGAATGGGGATTATGCAGATTTGTCTCCTCAAATTCAGTTGGACCAGGAGACCAGAGATTCTCTTCTCTGGTGGTTGTCTCAGGATCACCTGTCTCAGGGAATATGTTTCCGCAGACCAGAGTGGATCATTGTAACGACCGACGCCAGTCTATTAGGCTGGGGTACGGTCTGGGACTCCCTGAAAGCTCAGGGCTTATGGTCTCGGGAAGAAACTCTTCTCCCAATAAACATTCTGGAACTGAGGGCGATATTCAACGCTCTTCAGGCATGGCCTCAACTAGCTGCGGCCAAATTCATCAGATTTCAGTCGGACAACATCACGACTGTAGCTTACGTCAATCATCAGGGGGGAACAAAGAGTTCCCTAGCAATGACGGAAGTAACCAAAATAATCAGGTGGGCGGAGGCTCACTCCTGCCATCTCTCAGCAATTCACATCCCAGGAGTAGACAACTGGGAGGTGGATTTTTTAAGTCGTCAGACTTTTCACCCGGGGGAGTGGGAACTCCACCCGGAGGCATTTGCCCAGCTAACTCAGCTTTGGGGCACTCCAGAGTTGGATCTGATGGCGTCCCGTCAGAACACCAAACTTCCTCTCTATGGGTCCAGGTCCCGGGATCCCAAGGCGTTATCGATAGATGCTCTAGCAGCGCCTTGGTCCTTCAATCTGGCTTATGTTTTTCCACCGTTTCCTCTCCTCCCGCGTCTGGTTGCCAGAATCAAGCAGGAGAAGGCTTCGGTGATTCTGATAGTGGCCACACAGGACTTGGTATGCAGACCTAGTGGACATGTCATCTGTCCCACCATGGACATTGCCAATGAGGCAGGATCTTCTGATACAGGGTCCGTTCAAGCATCCAAATTTAGTTTCTCTACGTCTGACTGCTTGGAGATTGAACGCTTAATTCTATCAAAGCGTGGGTTCTCTGAGTCAGTTATAGATACTCTGATTCAGGCTAGAAAGCCTGTCACCAGGAAAATCTACCATAAGATATGGCGGAAATATCTTTGTTGGTGTGAATCCAAGGGTTACTCATGGAGTAAGATTAGGATTCCCAGGATATTGTCTTTTCTCCAAGAAGGATTGGAGAAAGGATTGTCAGCTAGTTCCTTAAAAGGACAAATATCTGCTTTGTCTATCCTGTTACACAAGCGTCTGGCAGAGGTACCAGACGTTCAAGTGTTTGCTCAGGCTTTAGTCAGAATCAAGCCTGTCTATAAACCTGTGGCTCCGCAATGGAGTTTTAATCTAGTTCTTTCAGTTCTTCAAGGGGTTCCGTTTGAACCTTTACATTCCATAGACATTAAGTTGTTATCTTGGAAAGTTTTGTTTTTGATAGCTATCTCTTCTGCTAGAAGAGTTTCAGAATTATCTGCCTTACAGTGTGATTCACCTTACCTGGTGTTCCACGTAGATAAGGTAGTTTTGCATACCAAGCCTGGTTTTCTTCCTAAAGTTGTTTCTAACAAGAATATTAACCAGGAAATAGTTGTTCCTTCTCTGTGTCCTAATCCATCTTCGAAGAAGGAACGTCTTTTACACAATCTTGATGTAGTTCATGCTTTAAAGTTCTATTTACAAGCAACTAAGGATTTCAGACAAACAACTTCCTTGTTTGTTATCTATTCTGGTAAGAGGAGAGGTTAGAAAGCGACTGCTACCTCTCTTTCCTTTTGGCTGAAAAGCATCATCCGTTTGGCCTATGAGACTGCTGGCCAGCAGCCTCCTGAAAGAATTACTGCTCATTCTACCAGAGCAGTGGCTTCCACATGGGCTTTCAAAAATGAGGCTTCTGTTGAACAGATTTGTAAGGCAGCAACTTGGTCTTCACTGCATACTTTTGCCAAATTTTACAAATTCGATACTTTTGCTTCTTCTGAGGCTATTTTTGGGAGAAAGGTTTTGCAAGCAGTGGTGCCTTCCGTTTAAGGTACCTGTCTTGTTCCCTCCCTTCATCCGTGTCCTAAAGCTTTGGTATTGGTATCCCACAAGTAAAGGATGAATCCGTGGACTGGATACACCTTGCAAGAGAAAACAGAATTTATGCTTACCTGATAAATTACTTTCTCTTGGGGTGAAAGGCCCGCCCTGGCATTTAAGTCAGGTAAATTTTTTTTTGTTTAAACTACAGTCACCACTGCACCCTATGGTTTCTCCTTTTTCTTCCTAACCTTTGGTCGAATGACTGGGGGGGTGGAGCTAGAGGGGGAGCTATATGGACAGCTTTGCTGTGTGCTCTCTTTGCCACTTCCTGTAGGGAATGAGAATATCCACAAGTAAAGGATGAATCCATGGACTGGATACACCGCAAGAGAAAGTAATTTATCAGGTAAGCATAAATTCTGCTTTTTTCTGTATTTACAGAGCTTGTGAATACTGTGGTAGCTTTGAATTGTGGTTAAATAAAGTCCTGATTGTACAGGCCACAGTGAGAATTGCTGAATGTGGAATGCTGTTGTATATAGTTTTTATTTTGTTCTATAGAGCTGTATACAGCACAACGTGAATATGGTACTGCAACATTACATGTGCCCCCCTCTTAGTTGTGGTGAACAAGTATTAGGATAGTAGGACAATACTAAATTGCCGTTCACAGGTGGACACAATATTGCGTTCAGATTGCTGGACAGTATCGCAATTATGTCAAGTCCTATAATAGCTCTGGCTCTCTCCTAGATTTTATTTGGAAATGTTTTGACTCCACAGGTTTTACTGCTAGTATCGTAGCTACTATATCTTTGAGCTTTTAAATATGGTGCCCGTAGTATTAGAAGAGGTGTAAACAAGTCTCACGGCTCACTTTGTTAGTAGTGAGGTTTTAGGATTGCATAATTTTTTTCTTTCTTTTAAAACTTATTGTGCATTGGTATTCTATACCCTAATGCTCTGGTTTCTACCAGTGCCTATTACATGCCTAAATGGATTTACATATCGGGTAACATGTTTCGCTGATTAGATCTCTGCTTTTTCAAAAGGTGATGCGCGCCAGCGTCTGTGGGTATTTATAGAGATAACTCCGCCTCTTTCGATTTCTCTGCCAATCATTGGCCTTAGGAGTTTTGTTATGTCACGTGAACAAATGACATCACTGGGCAAGACGGGGATAGGATTTTGGCTGACCTTAATAGGTAACGAACAGAATAACAGTCTATGATAATATTCCATTTTGCTATATTTAATATTTTATTTTAATCGTTATAGAGATTCTGTTGTGCACTTGGACTATAAATTTATAACCATTTACAATGTGTGAACCATGATATTTGAGAATTTCATCGAACCTAGTCTATTATAAATATTGATTAGAATTTAAGCAGTGTGTATTTGTGTAATATATACTATCGGTGCATGTGATCTGCTGGGTCTGTTATGCCTTTGTCCATTAAGTTGAGCTGTAGACAAAATATAATTTATGATCCAGATCTTAACTTATGAGAGGATTCATATTTGGTTAAGAATGTATGGTAATGGATGCATTAGTGTTTTCCAAAAAGGGATCATTCATTCATATTTGCCAACTGACCTAATTGGGCAGGAAAACCTTACAATTACATTGTACTTTTAAGTCTGAACAATGTGATAAATAATGTATATAGTAGGGAATAAATACTATACTCAAATGTACAAAAATAGCTGGGAGGGGATGGTGACAAACAAAATGTTAAAAGGGATATAAAGCACAATTTTTTTTCTTTCACGATTCAGAACATACAATTTTGAATAACTTTCCACTTTCTTTCTGTTTTCAAATTTTCTTCTTTTTTGGTTATCCTTTGTTGAAAAGCTAGGATGTAAGCTCATGAGTGTGCACCTGTCTACAGCGCTATATGGCAGCAGTTTCGCAACAATGTTATACATTAACAGGAGCACTAGATGGCAGCACTATGTCCTGTCATGTAGTGCTTCAGGCATATGCATGCAACCTACCTGGGTATCCCTTCAACAAAGAACAACATTAGAACAAAGCAAATTTGATAGTAGAAGTAAATTGGAAACTTTTTAAAAATTGTATTCTCTATCTAAATAATGAAAGAACATTGTTGGGTTTACTGTCCCTTTAAGGCAGGGTATTTTTTAATACCCAGTTCGTTTTTTAACAAGCATAGAGACCCGATATGTAAATCCATTAAAGGGACAGTCTAGTCCAAAATAAACTTTCATGATTCAGATAGGGCAGTTAATTTTAAACAACTTTAGAATATATATATATATTTTTAACAATTTTGCTTTTTTCTCTTGGTATTCTTAGATGAAAGGTAAATCTAGGAGGTTCATATGCTAATTTCTTAGACGGCCTCTTATCTGAATGAGAGAGTCAGAGCTGTTATAGGGACCTGACACAATTGCAGTGACACTGCCCAGTAATCTAAACACAACATTGTGTTCACTTATGAACGGCAATTTAGTATAGCGCTATTATCCTATTACTTGCTCACCATAACTAAGAGGGGGGCACATGTATTGTTGCAGTATCATATTTACGCAGTGCTATATACAGCTCTATACAATAAAATAAAGACTATATATAACAGCACTTAATATTCAGCGCTTATCACTGTGGCCTGTATAACCAGGATCTAATTTAACCACAATCCAAAGTTGCCACAGTATTCATAGGCTGTGTAAATACAGAAAACACTGGGCACACTCACTTACAAAACACCATGAGTGCTCAATATACAGCAATACACACAAAAACGTGAGATCTAAACTATCATATAGAGGGTGTGATACACAGTACAATTGGGCACACCTACCTATTAAGACTATTTAGCTTAGTGCATAAAGACATATAAGTGTATTATGGTCTAACTATTATAAAATACTTATACATAATAACGTATAAAGTAATAAAGTACAATATTGCTCAAGATTAAAAGATAGGTGGTCCTATTGTGAATCTAATCCAATATATCCGAGGATACTACAGAGAATAAACCTCTGGGAGAATATTAACCCAGGAAATGCTAGCATCCTTAGTTAACTGCAGCAACATACAAATAACATAATTTATGTAAGAACTTACCTGATAAATTCATTTCTTTCATATTAACAAGAGTCCATGAGCTAGTGACGTATGGGATATACATTCCTACCAGGAGGGGCAAAGTTTCCCAAACCTTAAAATGCCTATAAATACACCCCTCACCACACCCACAAATCAGTTTAACGAATAGCCAAGAAGTGGGGTGATAAGAAAAAAAGTGCGAAGCATATAAAATAAGGAATTGGAATAATTGTGCTTTATACAAAAAAATCATAACCACCACAAAAAAGGGTGGGCCTCATGGACTCTTGTTAATATGAAAGAAATGAATTTATCAGGTAAGTTCTTACATAAATTATGTTTTCTTTCATGTAATTAACAAGAGTCCATGAGCTAGTGACGTATGGGATAATGACTACCCAAGATGTGGATCTTTCCACACAAGAGTCACTAGAGAGGGAGGGATAAAATAAAGACAGCCAATTCCTGCTGAAAATAATCCACACCCAAAATAAAGTTTAACAAAAAACATAAGCAGAAGATTCAAACTGAAACCGCTGCCTGAAGAACTTTTCTACCAAAAACTGCTTCAGAAGAAGAAAATACATCAAAATGGTAGAATTTAGTAAAAGTATGCAAAGAGGACCAAGTTGCTGCTTTGCAGATCTGGTCAACCGAAGCTTCATTCCTAAACGCCCAGGAAGTAGAAACTGACCTAGTAGAATGAGCTGTAATTCTTTGAGGCGGAATTTTACCCGACTCAACATAGGCAAGATGAATTAAAGATTTCAACCAAGATGCCAAAGAAATGGCAGAAGCTTTCTGGCCTTTCCTAGAACCGGAAAAGATAACAAATAGACTAGAAGTCTTACGGAAAGATTTCGTAGCTTCAACATAATATTTCAAAGCTCTAACAACATCCAAAGAATGCAATGATTTCTCCTTAGAATTCTTAGGATTAGGACATAATGAAGGAACCACAATTTCTCTACTAATGTTGTTGGAATTCACAACTTTAGGTAAAAATTCAAAAGAAGTTCGCAACACCGCCTTATCCTGATGAAAAATCAGAAAAGGAGACTCACACGAAAGAGCAGATAATTCAGAAACTCTTCTAGCAGAAGAGATGGCCAAAAGGAACAAAACTTTCCAAGAAAGTAATTTAATGTCCAATGAATGCATAGGTTCAAACGGAGGAGCTTGAAGAGCTCCCAAAACCAAATTCAAACTCCATGGAGGAGAAATTGACTTAATGACAGGTTTTATACGAACCAAAGCTTGTACAAAACAATGAATATCAGGAAGAATAGCAATCTTTCTGTGAAAAAGAACCGAAAGAGCGGAGATTTGTCCTTTCAAAGAACTCGCGGACAAACCCTTATCTAAACCATCCTGAAGAAACTGTAAAATTCTCGGAATTCTAAAAGAATGCCAAGAAAAATGATGAGAAAGACACCAAGAAATATAAGTCTTCCAGACTCTATAATATATCTCTCGAGATACAGATTTACGAGCCTGTAACATAGTATTAATCACGGAGTCAGAGAAACCTCTATGACCAAGAATCAAGCGTTCAATCTCCATACCTTTAAATTTAAGGATTTCAGATCCGGATGGAAAAAAGGACCTTGAGACAGAAGGTCTGGTCTTAACGGAAGAGTCCATGGTTGGCAAGATGCCATCCGGACAAGATCCGTATACCAAAACCTGTGAGGCCATGCCGGAGCTATTAGCAGAACAAACGAGCATTCCCTCAGAATCTTGGAGATTACTCTTGGAAGAAGAACTAGAGGCGGAAAGATATAGGCAGGATGATACTTCCAAGGAAGTGATAATGCATCCACTGCCTCCGCCTGAGGATCCCGGGATCTGGACAGATACCTGGGAAGTTTCTTGTTTAGATGAGAGGCCATCAGATCTATCTCTGGGAGCCCCCACATTTGAACAATCTGAAGAAATACCTCTGGGTGAAGAGACCATTCGCCCGGATGCAACGTTTGGCGACTGAGATAATCCGCTTCCCAATTGTCTACACCTGGGATATGAACCGCAGAGATTAGACAGGAGCTGGATTCCGCCCAAACCAAAATTCGAGATACTTCTTTCATAGCCAGAGGACTGTGAGTCCCTCCTTGATGATTGATGTATGCCACAGTTGTGACATTGTCTGTCTGAAAACAAATGAACGATTCTCTCTTCAGAAGAGGCCAAAACTGAAGAGCTCTGAAAACTGCACGGAGTTCCAAGATATTGATCGGTAATCTCACCTCCTGAGATTCCCAAACTCCTTGTGCCGTCAGAGATCCCCACACAGCTCCCCAACCTGTGAGACTTGCATCTGTTGAAATTACAGTCCAGGTCGGAAGAACAAAAGAAGCCCCCTGAATTAAACGATGGTGATCTGTCCACCACGTTAGAGAGTGCCGAACAATCGGTTTTAAAGATATTAATTGATATATCTTCGTGTAATCCCTGCACCATAGGTTCAGCATACAGAGCTGAAGAGGTCGCATGTGAAAACGAGCAAAGGGGATCGCGTCCGATGCAGCAGTCATAAGACCTAGAATTTCCATGCATAAGGCTACCGAAGGAAATGATTGAGACTGAAGGTTTCGACAGGCTGTAATCAATTTTAGACGTCTCTTGTCTGTTAAAGACAAAGTCATGGACACTGAATCTATCTGGAAACCCAGAAAGGTTACCCTTGTTTGAGGAATCAAAGAACTTTTTGGTAAATTGATCCTCCAACCATGATCTTGAAGAAACAACACAAGTCGATTCGTATGAGACTCTGCTAAATGTAAAGACGGAGCAAGTACCAAGATATCGTCCAAATAAGGAAATACCACAATACCCTGTTCTCTGATTACAGACAGAAGGGCACCGAGAATCTTTGTGAAAATTCTTGGAGCTGTAGCAAGGCCAAACGGTAGAGCCACAAATTGGTAATGCTTGTCTAGAAAAGAGAATCTCAGGAACTGATAATGATCTGGATGAATCGGAATATGCAGATATGCATCCTGTAAATCTATTGTGGACATATAATTCCCTTGCTGAACAAAAGGCAATATAGTCCTTACAGTTACCATCTTGAACGTTGGTATCCTTACATAACGATTCAAAAATTTTAGATCCAGAACTGGTCTGAAGGAATTCTCCTTCTTTGGTACAATGAAGAGATTTGAATAAAACCCCATCCCCTGTTCCGGAACTGGAACTGGCATAATTACTCCAGCCAACTCTAGATCTGAAACACAATTCAGAAATGCTTGAGCTTTCACTGGATTTACTGGGACATGGGAAAGAAAAAATCTCTTTGCAGGAGGTCTCATCTTGAAACCAATTCTGTACCCTTCTGAAACAATGTTCTGAATCCAAAGATTGTGAACAGAACTGATCCAAATTTCTTTGAAAAAACGTAACCTGCCCCCTACCAGCTGAACTGGAATGAGGGCCGTACCTTCATGTGAACTTAGAAGCAGGCTTTGCCTTTCTAGCAGGCTTGGATTTATTCCAGACTGGAGATGGTTTCCAAACTGAGACTGCTCCTGAGGACGAAGGATCAGGCTTTTGTTCTTTGTTGAAACGAAAGGAACGAAAACGATTGTTAGCCCTGTTTTTACCTTTAGACTTTTTATCCTGTGGTAAAAAAGTTCCTTTCCCACCAGTAACAGTTGAAATAATAGAATCCAACTGAGAACCAAATAATTTGTTTCCCTGGAAAGAAATGGAAAGTAGAGTTGATTTAGAAGCCATATCAGCATTCCAAGTCTTAAGCCATAAAGCTCTTCTGGCTAAGATAGCCAGAGACATAAATCTAACATCAACTCTAATAATATCAAAAATGGCATCACAGATGAAATTATTAGCATGCTGGAGAAGAATAATAATATCATGAGAATCACGATTTGTTACTTGTTGCGCTAGAGTTTCCAACCAAAAAGTTGAAGCTGCAGCAACATCAGCCAATGATATAGCAGGTCTAAGAAGATTACCTGAACATAGATAAGCTTTTCTTAGAAAAGATTCAATTTTTCTATCTAAAGGATCCTTAAACGAGGTACCATCTGATGTAGGAATGGTAGTACGTTTAGCAAGGGTAGAAATAGCCCCATCAACTTTAGGGATTTTGTCCCAAAATTCTAATCTGTCAGGCGGAACAGGATATAATTGCTTAAAACGTTTAGAAGGAGTAAATGAATTACCCAATCTATCCCATTCCTTAGCAATTACTGCAGAAATAGCATTAGGAACAGGAAAGACTTCTGGAATAACCGCAGGAGCTTTAAAAACCTTATCCAAACGTATAGAATTAGTATCAAGAGGACTAGAATCCTCTATTTCTAAAGCAATTAGTACTTCTTTAAGTAAAGAGCGAATAAATTCCATCTTAAATAAATATGAAGATTTATGAGCATCAATCTCTGAGACAGAATCCTCTGAACCAGAAGAGTCCAAAGAATCAGAATGATGGTGTTCATTTAAAAATTCATCTGTAGAGAGAGAAGATTTAAAAGACTTTTTACGTTTACTAGAAGGAGAAATAACAGACAAAGCCTTCTTTATGGATTCAGAAACAAAATCTCTTATGTTATCAGGAACATTCTGCACCTTAGATGTTGAGGGAACTGCAACAGGCAATGGTACATCACTAAAGGAAATATTATCTGCATTAACAAGTTTGTCATGACATTTAATACAAACAACAGCTGGAGGAATAGCTACCAAAAGTTTACAGCAGATACACTTAGCTTTGGTAGATCCAGCAGGCAGAGGTTTTCCTGTAGTATCTTCTGGCTCAGATGCAACGTGAGACATCTTGCAATATGTAAGAGAAAAAACAACATATAAAGCAAAATAGATCAAATTCCTTATAAGACAGTTTCAGGAATGGGAAAAAATGCCAAACATCAAGCTTCTAGCAACCAGAAGCAAATGAAAAATGATTCTGAAATAATGTGGAGACAAAAGCGACGCCCATATTTTTTGGCGCCAAATAAGACGCCCACATTATTTGGCGCCTAAATGCTTTTGGCGCCAAAAATGACGCCACATCCGGAACGCCGACATTTTTGGCGCAAAATAACGTCAAAAAAATGACGCAACTTCCGGCGACACGTATGACGCCGGAAACGGAAATGAATTTTTGCGCCAAAAAAGTCCGCGCCAAGAATGACGCAATAAAATGAAGCATTTTCAGCCCCCGCGAGCCTAACAGCCCACAGGGAAAAAGTCAAATTTTTGAGGTAAGAAAAATATGATAATTAAAGCATAATCCCAAATATGAAACTGACTGTCTGGAAATAAGGAAAGTTGAACATTCTGAGTCAAGGCAAATAAATGTTTGAATACATATATTTAGAACTTTATAAATAAAGTGCCGAACCATAGCTTAGAGTGTCACAGAAAATAAGACTTACTTACCCCAGGACACTCATCTACATGTTTGTAGAAAGCCAAACCAGTACTGAAACGAGAATCAGTAGAGGAAATGGTAAATATAAGAGTATATCGTCGATCTGAAAAGGGAGGTAAGAGATGAATCTCTACGACCGATAACAGAGAACCTTATGAAATAGACCCCGTAGAAGGAGATCACTGCATTCAATAGGCAATACTCTCCTCACATCCCTCTGACATTCACTGCACGCTGAGAGGAAAACCGGGCTCCAACTTGCTGCGGAGCGCATATCAACGTAGAATCTAGCACAAACTTACTTCACCACCTCCCTTGGAGGCAAAGTTTGTAAAACTGATTTGTGGGTGTGGTGAGGGGTGTATTTATAGGCATTTTAAGGTTTGGGAAACTTTGCCCCTCCTGGTAGGAATGTATATCCCATACGTCACTAGCTCATGGACTCTTGTTAATTACATGAAAGAAATGCTGAATTTACTCTACTAGTCTAAGAATACTATCTAAGGTATATCGGCACAATTTTACCCAGTTTTGTGAACTTAATCATATAGAGCACAAATAAAATGAGCACATTTACCAGTACATTAGTGTGAATGCTCTAGAACCAATTCAATTTGGACTTGGTTCCAAATTCAAAATATTGTCAGCACACATTACAATAAGAAGTTACTACAGATATCTAGTGACTAACCACTTAACCTCAGGATATTACCCTGGGTCCAGTTATCAGCACATATACACTTTTTTAGTGGTGTATTTATCAGCATATCCCTTTGCAGCACTTTACAAGCCAACAATATCGGGCACATTGTGCAATAAAATCATACGTTATAACTGTGTAGTATTTATGTATAATCTGAAGATTCAACCTCATAGAGCATATATATATATATATATATATATATATATATATATATATATATGAACATTAGAAAGGTGATCACTCAGTTAAATTAAAACACCTACACAGCTTATAATATAATTCAGTCCATAATTTCTATCCTGGAATTAGAGAAATAATCCTTATTGTACTTAATTTATCCTAACTCGTTAGATGTAGTGACACTTTTCTACTACGTCTTTAGTTACCAGTGCCCTAACAGCATTAAATTCATGCAATTTTGAGTCTCTTTGTGCTTTTAAACTCACACACAAATACCCATTCAATGGCTTTATGAAAGTTTGTAGATAATAAAAGTTATGTTTTAATTTATCAACTCCAAGTTTTTGCTTTTTCGTTCAGGGGTGTTAGAAGTGTTACAAAAGTGCATTCTTTCGAGTCTAAATCCCCTTGGTGTTTTAACTTAAATTTGCAATTTGTTTTTGTGCACAAGCACTCTAGCTCACAAGGTATACTTGTAATAAAACCAGATTGAGCAACCCCATCTTATTTGTGTAGTGCTATTTCTATCTTCTTTCTTGTATATAATAGCATTAAGGCCTGAAAAGGGATTGAGAACATGAGTTAAAGGGACAGTCTACTCCAGAATTTTTATTGTTTAAAGAGATAATCCCTTTATTACCCATTCCACAGTTTTGCATAACCAACACTGTTATATTATTATACTTTTTACCTCTGTGATTACCTTTAATCTAAAAATCTGCAGACTGCCCCTTATCTCAGTTCTTTTGACAGACTTGCATTCTAGGGAATCAGTGCTGACTCAAATAACTCCACGGGAGTGAGCACAATGTTATCTATATAGCACACGTGAACTAATGCCCACTAGCTGTGAAAAAAGCACTGAGATAAGAGCTTCAAGGGCTTAGAAATTAGCATTTGAACAAAGTAATTTTGATGATAAAAGTAAATTGCAAAGTTATTTAAAATTGCATGCCCTAGCTTAATTATGAAAGTTTAATTTTGACTAGACTGTCCCTTTAAGACACTAGATAACTACGTCATAGGAGCTCTCTTTGCATTGCCTCAAAGCCATTTCATTAAAGGACCATTGTCATAAAGAAGCTATTTGCAGACCTGATTAACCTGAAACAGTCTTGTCAGATAGTTTGTCACACCAAACTGACATAGCAGCCGCCACAGAAACTGAAATGCTGACAACTGGGCAAAACAAGTTGTCCACCAGCTGAAAGACCACCAATGAAAGCATTGCAGCTTTCAATCTATAGGGTCTTTGAACAAGGTGCTATAGGGGAATAGTTGGATGCCTCTTCACCGTGACGAAGACCCCGTCTACCTTGGGTATGGTCTCCCAGACTTCTAGGGTAGCAATGGGTAAAGGAAACATGGCTTGAATTTAACCAAAGGAACAAAGGGAGTGTCCAATTTGTTCTATTCCTTACTGACCAAATTCCCAATAGCATCAGGGATAGGGAAGGTGTTAAGCTATTTTGGTACGTTTGAACAATTTAACAAAAACTAAGGCAGAAACCTAAGAAGGCATGGGATCTTCTGTTATCTCCAACGTATCTAGTTCTTTCCTTAAAAAGGCATGGATATGCTGCAGCTTGAAATTAAAGGGTACATCTTCCCCTTCCAACACACAGCGGGGGTCCAGAGAAGTAAGCTATCTGAGGAGCTATACGAGTCTGTCATCCCCATAGTTTTCACAGGGGAACTAAACAGGTCACTAAATATAGGAAAGCCATGGGGAAAGGTATCTATAGGGCTAATAACTGTAGCTAGTACCTGACCTGTGCTTTGGTGTAGGAGGAATAGCCACAAACTGTGAAAGTAGAGTGGATATAATCAGTAAGGTAAGGGGTACATTTTTGAGAATCAAGAGCCCCTAAACCATTTAGAAAAAGCAGGCGTCCTTGTCTAGAATCTGCAATATGGCCAGCACAAGTGTGACACATTTGAGCAGGATGGAATATATTGACAGTTTTACACATAACATACAAAGAAGGAAAACAACAATGGTACCCAGGTCTGCCGTCAGATAAGGATCCAGACACTAAAGCTGCCATAGGAAAGTAGAATGGAATGAGGTAAAGTATAATTGAAACAGAATATAGCACCGTAAGGTACAAACAGAGTACAGCAATCCTCTAATTCCCCAAACCTACACTAGCACACTGATAAAAATAATGTATTATTTAAAGAGATTTTGCTGCTTTAAAGTGTGTAAATCAGTCTCTTCACATCAGCAAGGTATCAAGATTGCGGAAAAGGAGAGGAAATACCCACCATATATGTTTTTCCAAAATGGATTAACCCCTTTTTGTCCATAATGGCTTCCCTTACATGTTTGCAAGCGCATTTATAACCAAAAACATTAAAAAAAAGAATGCAAATGTCTAATGTTGCAGGATGTTAATGGCTGATTGCATTGCTATGTGCTATTGTTTGTTCCATGGCTATTTAAAGTCCAGTACCTTACAATTTCCAGACTGCAGGAAACAGTGGCAAAGTATTTCTAAAGTAATAGCTACCCCCAGGCTACACGAACATTCAAACACAGGCAGTGTTTTAGTTTACAGTAAAAACAAAATGTATGCTTACCTGATAAATTGTTTTCTTTCCTGGCATGGAGAGTCCATGAATCCATTCTAATTACTAGTGGGAAAGCAACTCCTAGCCACCAGAAGGAGGCAAAGAACACCCTAGCTGAGCTGCTAAGTATCATTCCACTTCCCATAAACCCCCAGTCATTCAGCTGAAGGAATATGGAAAGAGAAGAGGACACAACCATATAGAGGTGACAGATTTAAAAAATTACAAAAGTCGTCTTAAAATTAAAACAAGGGCGGGTCGTGGACTCTCCATGCCAGGAAAGAAAATAATTTATCAGGTAAGCATTAATTTTGTTTTCTATCCAATGGCATGGAGAGTCCACAAATCTATTCTAATTACTAGTGGGAACCAATACCCAAGCTAGAGGACACAGAATGGACACAGAATGGAAGGGATGGAGAACAAGACAAGCATACCTAAATAGAAGGCATCACTGCTTGACAAACTTTCCTCCCAAAAGAAGCCTCAGCAGATACAAAAACATTGAGTTTGTAGAATTTGGAAAAAGTATGCAACGAGGACCAACTGGTCGCCTTGCAAATTTGTTTCACCGAAGCCTCATTTTTAAAGGCCCAGAAAGAAGAAACAGCCCTAGAGTAGAAGTGGCCTTCTGGCCCTTACGTTTACCACAAAAAAAAACAACACCAAGGGCAGTAGATTGCCTAAAATCCCTAGTAGCCAGCAGATAGAACTTTAAAGCATGCACTACATCCAGGTTATGTAAAAGACGTTCCTTATGAGGTGGTTTCGGACAAAATGAAGAAACGGCAATTTCCTGATTAATATTGCGGTCCGAAACCACCTTAGGAAGAAATCCTAATTTGGTATGAAGGACAGTCTTATCAGAATGAAAACTAAGATAAGGGGGATCCCACTGTAGAGCCGAAAGCTCTGAGACGCTACGAGCAGAAGAAATAGCTAAAAGAAACAAAAACTTTCCAAGACAATAATAACTTGATATCAACAGAGTGCATAGGCTCAAACGGAGCCTGCTGCAAAACCCTAAACACAAGATTAAGGCTCCAAGGCGGAGCAACAGGTTTAAACACAGGCTTAATTCGGACCAAGGCCTGAGCAAAAGATTGAACATCTGGCAAGTCTACCAGATGTTTATACAACAAACCCTTCTCCAGGACCTCCTGAAGAAAGGACAGAATGCAGGGAACCCTCAACTGACTCCAAGAGAAACCCCTAGATTCGCACCAGAAAAGGTATTTCCACCACACCTTATGGTAAATCTTGCGAGTTACCGGCTTATGAGCCTGAATCATGGTATCAATAACCTTCTCTGAAAAACCTTGTCTAGACAAAACTAGGCGTTCAATTTCCAAGCAGTCAGCTTCAGAGAATCTAGGTTTGGATGCAGGAAAGGACCCTGAAGTAGAAGGTCCTTCCTCAGAGGCAATTTCCACGGGGGAAAGGACGACATGTTTACCAGATGGGCAAACCAAATTCTGCGAGGCCATCCTGGAGCGATGAAAATCACCAAAGCTTTCTCTTGTTTGATACACACTATCAATCGAGGAAGGAGGGCAAATGGAGAAAACAGGTAAATGAGACCGAAGTCCCAAGGAACCGCCAGAGCATCGACCAGAACTGCTTGTGGATACCTTTATCTTGATTTGTAACTTGGAAGTTTGGCGTTTAGACAAGATGCCATCAGATCTAGCTCTGGAACTCCCCACCTGAGAGTTATTATTGAGAATACCTCCGGATGGAGGGCCCACTCCCCCGGGTGAAAAGTCTGCCTGCTCAGATAATCCCCTTCCCAGTTGTCCACCCCTGGGATGTGGATGGCAGAAATGTGACATTTGTGAGACTCCGCCCACTGAAGAATGCGAGACACCTCCCTCATAGCTAAGGAACTCAGAGTTCCTCCCTGGTAGTTGACATACGGCACCAAAGTGATGTTATCCGATTGAAATCTGATAAACCAGACCAAACTAAGTTGAGGCCAAGCTATCAGAGCATTGAAGATTGCTCTCAACTCTAGGACATTTTTTGAAAGGACAGACTCCTGAGCCCTTAACGGAGCCCAAACTGCTCCCCAGCCGAAAGGCTGGCATCCGTGGTCACAATCTCTCAAGATGCTCTCAGGAAGCATTGTCCTGAGAGATCCACCAAGACAGAGAATCTCTTGTCCGGATGTCTAAGACTATCCTCTGAGAGAGGTCCGAGTGGTCTCCGTTCCATTGTCTGAGCATGCATAACTGTAGAGGTCTTATATGGAAACGAGCAAAAGGAATAAATGTCCATGGAAGCCACCATGAGACCAATTACTTCCATAAACAGTGCGACTGATGGACGGACAGAGGACTGAAGAGAAAGGCAGGTAGCAAGAAGCTTGGATTTTCTGGCTTCCATAAAGAAAATCTTCATGGAGATCGAGTCTATGATCGTCCCCAGAAAACATACCCTGGTATTTGGTACCAAGGAACTCTTTTCCAGATTTACCTTACACCCGTGAGAGTGGAGAATCGACAACAGAGACTCTGTATGGGATTTTACTAGATGAAAAGATTATGCCTGAATCAAGATATTGTCCAGGTACGGAGCCACCGCAATTCCTTGGGATCTGGCCACTGCCAGAAGAGCGCCCTTAGAATCTTTGTAAAGATTCAAGGGGCAGTGGCTAGCATGAAAGGAAGGGCTTCCACAGATTTGGGTTTGACATAAAAAACTCTTAAGTTTATTAGCTTTTTTGTGAGTCTCTGCAACTGTAGTTTCAGTCATCCAAAGTAGCTAGAACCTTTTTCAAAAGTAAATGGAGGTGTTCAAGCTTAAATCTAAAATTGACCTCCTCTGAGTCCGCTGTACTAGCAACAACAGATTCAGAATTAGAGATCTTGCACTCAGAAGCTTTAGAGGAGTGATCCTCCTCAGATAACTGGATAGACTGACTAAAGCAGCCTTGGCGGAATCAGAACTACTAGTGTTAGAAATGTTCTTAGATTTTCTTTTTCTCTTACCAGCAATAGGTAAGGCACTCAGAGCTGCAGAAACTGCAGAAGTTAGTTGCACAGCAAAATCACCAGGTAAATAAACACCCCCAGGAGGTAACAGAGGAACCGCAGGGCACTGCTTGTGAAACTGTCAAAGACTGGGACGTTTGAGTAGAAAGCTGAGGCAGAACCTGAACAGCATTACTCAGATAGGGTATCTTTATTTTTAGAAAGCAACATTTTATTTAGGCATGAGGAACAAAATTGCACAGGAGGTACAGTGGGGCAAAAAAGTATTTAGTCAGTCACCAATTGTGCAAGTTCTCCCACTTAAGAAGATGAGAGAGGCCTGTAATTTTCATCATAGGAATACCTCAACTATGAGAGACAAAATGTGGAAACAAATCCAGACAATCACATTGTCTGATTTGGAAAGAATTTATTTGCATATTATGGTGGAAAATAAGTATTTGGTCACCTACAAACATGCAAGATTTCTGGCTCTCACAGACCTGTATCTTCTTCTTTAAGAGGATCCTCTGTCTTCCACTCATTACCTGTATTAATGGCACCTGTTTGAACTTGTTATCAGTATAAAAGACACCTGTCCACAACCTCAAACAGTCACACTCCAAACTCCACTATGGTGAAGACCAAAGAGCTGTCGAAGGACACCAGAAACAAAATTGTAGACCTGCACCAGGCTGGGAAGACTGAATCTGCATAAGGCAAGCAGCTTGGTGTGAATAAATCAACTGTGGGAGCAATAATTAGAAAATGGAAGACATACAAGACCATTGATAATCTCCCTCGATCTGGGGCTCCATGCAAGATCTCACCCCGTGGGGTCAAAATGATCACAAGAACAGTGAGCAAATATCCCAGAACACACGGGGGGACCTAGTGAATGACCTGTAGAGAGCTGGGACCAACGTAACAAAGGCTACCATCAGTAACACACTACGCCGCCAGGGGCTCAGATCCTGCAGTGCCAGACGTGTCCCCCTGCTTAAGCCAGTACATGTCCGGGCCGTCTGAAGTATGCTAGAGAGCATTTGGATGATCCAGAAGCGGATTGGGAGAATGTCATATGGTCAGATTGGTAGAAACACAACTCATCGTGTTTGGAGGAGAGAGAATGCTGAGTTGCAACTAAAGAACACCATACCTACTGTGAAGCATGGGGGTGGCAACATCATGCTTTGGGGCTGTTTCTCTGGAAAGGGAACAGGACGACTGATCCGTGTACATGAAAGAATGAATGGGGCCATGTATAGTGAGATTTTGAGTGCAAACCTCCATCAGCAAAGGCATTGAAGATGAAATGTGGCTGGGACTTTCGGCATGACAATGATCCCAAACACACTGCCCGGGCAATGAAGGAGTGGCTTCATAAGAAGCATTTCAAGGTCCTGGAGTGGCCTAGCCAGTCTCCAGATCCCAACCACATAGAAAACCTTTGGAGGGAGTTGAAAGTCCGTGTTGCCCAGCGACAGCCCCAAAACATCACTGCTCTAGAGGAGATCTGCATGCAGGAATGGGCCAACATACCAGCAACAGTGTGTGACAACCTTGTGAAGACTTACAGAAAACGTTTGAACCTCTGTCATTGCCAACGAAGGATATATAACAAAGTATTGAGATGAACTTTTGATATTGACCAAATACTTATTTTCCACTATAATTAGCAAATAAATTCTTTCCAAATCAAACAATGCGATTGTCTGGATTTGTTTCCACATTTTGTCTCTCATAGTTGAGGTATACCTATGATGAAAATTACCGGCCTCTCTCATCTTAAGTGGGAGAACTTGCACAATTGGTGGCTGACTAAATACTTTTTTGCCCCACTGCATAACCTGAGCATCTACGCAATAAAGACATTTGGCAAAAGACACGGGTAGATCTTTATCAACATACATTGTCCAACATAGAAAAAAAAGGGTTTTAATTAAATGTCCCAAATACATGCAAGGGTCTTTGTGAAAGAATTTCATTTACATAATAAAAAATAAATAATAATAATACAGGCACTTCTATGCCCCAGCACCGCTGGGGAGACGCCGCACCAGATAGCAGGGATTGAATTCCACACTAGTTAAAACGATTCAGCTTCTAAATACTGTATGCAGCTCTTTATGCTTTTATGATGCTGCTGAATCCACTAAGAAAACTGATAGCAAAGGGACTCCCCAGAGGCCGTTACAGACTGCCAAGTTTCACTATTACACAATTACAGGCTACACCGCAACTGACTGCTCAGTGGAAGTTTAATTTTAAGTGCGGCACCGGAGCGGAACAAAAGCGAGCAAAAGCAATGATCGCTGTAGTCATCCTTAAGTACCCCAACACACTGATACCAGGAAACGTCTAAGGGGAACATTAAAAGATCCACTGTGCCAAAATGTCCAATAAAAATATTATACAGCCCCTGCTCAAGAATAAGGTCAATATCTGGCCTTAAAATAAAGATCACCTTTATTTCTCTCACATATGACAGAGCAGTGCTCTGTCTCTGCTGCTGTAACATATATCACCTTATCATCCATTCCAACATATATTCCTTTAAGGGGTGTTAACATTTGTATTCACATTACCCCAAATGGTTCATTCATTTCTTTGCTTGGTACTGAAGTATTGTGATCACCTCAGATCGATTCCTTTCTCAACGTATTGCAACCTTTTCCTACTCACCTAGCCTATCTGAAGCTACTAACTTGGAAGTAGTTTGTTGTGCTCCTTAAAGCTTCTCTTCAAATGGAATTCGGACTTTGCCATTTCCTGTGTCTTACCTGCAGCTTAGCGTATTTCTCTTCACCTCAATCTCATCGCCGTCTCCCGCTTATGTCACCAGAGTGAGCCGCTTATGTGCTATTCCGATTAATCCGCAAACCCTCAAGCGTGCAACATTGTATTCAGCGTTGCAAGACCATACTGAGTTTAACAACCTGCAAGTTTGTATCACCTCCTTCCATCCAGAGCTACCTACTCACTGGGGTAAGATTTCACTGTATGCTAACCAACTTTTAAACGTTAACTCTTACCAATGTGTGCACATATTTCAAATATATAACAGCAGTTTCTGGATTTACATTTTAACTCTTAATTATTGTATTCACTTACTGGAGTTGCCATACCATCTGTACCAGTTATAGTGTTTATCATAGTGAAAGATCCTTACACTAATTGCTTATATATTCAGAGAAATATAAAGTTTCCAAAATATACTTTTTATATTTCTGTAATTAGCAACAAACCAAAAGTACACCTCGCTGTTAAGCACTTTATGCAACCAAAACGCAAACTTATTATTACTTTACTACTGCTGAGCACCTTAACTCTCTTAATAAATCCTATGATAATTATTTTGGAAAATAACTTGTTGCCCAAATATAATTCCCCAATTAAAGGGATATCCAGTCCCATAAATATCCACCTGAAGGGTTAATTTCTTAAGTGCTGCATCCTTCTCACCTAGAAGGTAAAAACACTTACTTGTGGATCCGCTGCAGGGCAGGTGCAGCAACAGGTATGACAGACTCAGCCGACCTCTGACAGGGACCTGTAGAAAAAGAAAAGCAGAGTAACCAACCCTGATTTTCTATATAGGGGTAGCATAGATGTTGGAAGTTAAGCAAGGATTACCTTGCCGTCTTCCGACTGCTAAAAGCCACCATGACTCTTACTAAAGAGGATTACATGGACACATCATAGCCCCAATCCTTGCTTGCAGGGAAAAGTACCTATTAAAGTATTATTATCTTCAGACACCATCTTCGCACATCCTCCTGATGTACAAGGCAAAGAATGACTGGGGGTTTATGGGAAGTGGGAGTGATACTAAACAGCTCAGCTGGGGTGATCTTTGCCTCCTCCTGGTGGCCAGAAGTTGAATTCCCACTAGTAATTAGAATGGATTTGTGGACTCTCCATGCCATTGGAAAGAAATGGCTATGATGGCTATGAAAACACTTGAGAGAACCACCCTGAAAATCCTTTGAAACCTGTTTTTTTATTATATAATTTTATTTATTAGAGACATAACATAGTTGAAATACAACAATGGAATACAACACAGAAAGAGTGCCATCAACCTGCCGAGAGACTAAGTACCAGCATTTGAAAAAGAGATACATTTTAACAGTAAAGAGGAGGTTGTTCAGGTCATCCAGGAGGATCATTTCAAATAACACGTCCTGTAGTATTCATTATCTTTCCTGTCGATTAGTAGATGTATCCATAAACGACGTAATGTAAGTTCTATCCATTGTGAAAATTAAATCTCTGATTGTGTCTCTATTTTGTTATATAAATATATGCATAAAAACTGAATAAAAACAAAAAGAACTACATAATGTAACATTCAACAAGTAAAACTATTCAGCAGCACCATGACTTTTCTTGTCTTAAATGGGTACTAACAAACTACAAAATAACCATCCATTTGGATGTAAGAGAGAAAAAAGTTTTTCCAAAAAGGAGCTAAGAGATGGGGCAGAGAATGGAAAAAACAAAACATAGTTTATGTAAGAACTTACCTGATAAATTCATTTCTTTCATATTGGCAAGAGTCCATGAGCTAGTGAAGTATGGGATATACAATCCTACCAGGAGGGGCAAAGTTTCCCAAACCTCAAAATGCCTATAAATACACCCCTCACCACACCCACAATTCAGTTTAACGAATAGCCAAGTAGTGGGGTGATAAAGAAAGGAGTGAAAAGCATCAACAAAGGAATTTGGAAATAATTGTGCTTTATACAAAAAAAAAATCATTACCACCATAAAAAGGGTGGGCCTCATAGACTCTTGCTAATATGAAAGAAATGAATTTATCAGGTAAGTTCTTACATAAATTATCATGTAATCATGATAATTTTCATGTAATTGGCAAGGGTCCATGAGCTAGTGACGTATGGGATAGCAATAACCAAGATGTGGAACCCGACGCAAGAGTCAGTAGAGAGGGAGGGCTGCCTGAAGAACTTTTCTACCAAAAACTGCTTCCGAAGAAGCAAATACATCAAAACGGTAGAATTTAGTAAATGTATGCAAAGAAGACCAAGTTGCTGCTTTGCAAATCTGAACAAGTGAAGTTTCATTCTTAAAATCCCACAAAGTAGAGACTGATCTAGTAGAATGAGCTGAAATTCTCTGAGGCGGGGCTTGACCCGACTCCAAATAAGCTTGATGAATCAAAAGCTTTAACCACGATGCCAAAGAAATGGCAGAAGCCTTCTGACCTTTCCTAGAACCAGAAAAGATAACAAATAGACTAGAAGTCTTCCTGAAATCTTAAGTAGCTTCAACATAATATTTCAAATCTCTTACCACATCCAAAGAATGTAAGGATCTCTCCAAAGAATTCTTAGGATTAGGACACAAGGAAGGGACAACAATTATTCCCAACCTTAGGTAAGAATTTAAATGAAGTCCGCAAAACCGCCTTATTCTGATGAAAAATCAGAAAAGGATATTCATAAGAAAGAACAGATAATTCAGAAACTCTTCTAGCAGAAGAGATGGCCAAAAGTAACACTTTCCAAGAAAGTAGTTTAATGTCCAAAGAATGCATAGGCTCAAATGGAGGAGCCTGTAAAGCCTTCAAAACCAAATTAAGACTCTGAGGTTAATTTAATGACAGGCTTGATACGAACCAAAGCCTGTACAAAACAGTGAATATCAGGAAGCTTAGCAATCTTTCTGTGAAATAAAACACAAGAGCAGAGATTTGTCCCTTCAAGGAACTTGCAGACAAACCCTTATCCAAACCATCCTGAAGAAACTGTAAAATTCTAGGAATTCTGAAAGAATGCCAAGAGAATTTATGAGAAGAACACCATGAAAAATAAGTCTTCCAAACTCGATAATAAATCTTTCTAGAAACAGATTTACGAGCCTGTAACATAGTATTAATCACTGAGTCAGAGAAACCTCTATGACTAAGCACTAGGCGTTCAATTTCCATACCTTCAAATTTAATGATTTGAGTTCCTAATGGAAAAACGGACCTTGAGACAGAAGGTCCAGCCTTAATGGAAGTGGCCAAGGTTGGCAACTGGACATCCGAACAAGATCCGCATACCAAAACTTGTGAGGCCATGCTGGAGCCACCAGCAACACAAACAATTGCTCCATGATGATTTTGGAGATAACTCTTGGAAGAAGAACTAAGGCGGGAAAATATAAGCAGGTTGATAACATCAAGGAAGTGTCAACGCATCCATTGCTTCCGCCTGAGGATCCCTGGATCTGGACAGGTACCTGGGAAGTTTCTTGTTTAGATGAGAAGCCATCAGATCTATTTCTGGAAGACCGCACATCTGAACAACCTGAGAAAACACATTTGGATGGAGGGACCACTCCCCCGGATGTAAAGTCTGACGGCTGAGACAATCCGCTTCTCAATTGTCTATACCTGGGATATGAACCGCAGAAATTAGACAGGAGCTGGATTCCTCCCAAGCAAGTATCCAAGATACTTCTTTCATAGCTTGGGGACTGTGAGTCCCACCCTGATGATTGACATATGCCACAGATGTGATATTGTCTGTCTGAAAACAAATGAACGGTTCTCTCTTCATAAAAAGGCCAAATCTGAAGAGCCCTGAAAATTGCACGGAGTTCCAAAATATTGATTGGTAATCTTGCCTCTTGAGATTTCTAAACCCCTTGTGCTGTCAGAGATCCCCAAACAGCTCCCCAACCTGAAAGACTTGCATTTGTTGTGATCACAGTCAAGGCTGGATGAACAAAAGAGGCCCCTAGATCTATACGATGGTGATTTAACCACCAAGTCAGAGATAGTCGAACATTGGGATTTAAGGATATTAATTGTGATATCCTTGTATAATCCCTGCAGCATTGGTTCAGCATACAAAGCTGGAGAGGTCTCATATGAAAACGAGCAAAGGGGATTGCTTCCGATGCTGCAGTCATGAGACCTAAAACTTCCATGCACATAGCTACTGAAGGGAATGACTGAGACTGAAGGTTCCGGCAAGCTGGAACCAATTTCAAACGTCTCTTATCTGTTAGAGACAGAGTCATGGACACTGAATCCATCTGGAAACCTGAAAAGGAGACCCTTGTCTGAGGAATCAAAGAACTTTTTGGTAAATTGATCCTCCAACCATGTTTTCGAAGAAACAACACTAGTTGATTTGTGTGAGATTTTGCAGAATGTGAAGACTGAGCTAGTAGCAAGACATCATCCAAATAAGGAAACACTGCAATACCCCGCTCTCTGATTACAGAGTAGGGCACGAGAACCTTTGAAAATATTCTTGGAGCTGTCGCTAGGCCAAAAGGAAGAGCAACAAATTGGTAATGCTTGTCTAGAAAAGAGAATCTCAGAAACTGATAATGATCTGGATGAATCGGAATATGAATATATGTATCCTGTAAATCTATTATGGACATATAATGCCTGTGCTAAACAAAAGACAGAATAGTCCTTATAGTCACCATTTTGAAAGTTGGTACACTTAAATAACTATTCAAAATTTACAGATCCAGAACTGGTCTGGATTAATTTTCTTTCTTTGGGAATAGATTTGAATAAAACTCCAAACCCTGTTCCTGAAACGGAACCGGCATGATTACCCCTGAAAACTCCAGGTCTGAAACACACTTCAGGAGAGTCTGAGCCTTTACTGGATTTGCTGGGATGCGTGAGAGAAAATATCTTCTAACAAGAGGTCTCACTCTGAATCCTATTCGGTACCCCGAGAGACAATACTCAGAATCCATTGATTTTGGACAGAATTTGTCCAAACATCCTTGAAAAATCTTAATCTGCCCCCTACCAGCAGAGCTGGAATGAAGGCCGCACCTTCATGCGGACTTGGGGGCTGGCTTTAGTTTCTTAAATGGCTTGGATTTATTCTAATTTGAAGAAGGCTTGCAACTGGAAGCAGATTCCTTGGGGGAAGGATTAGGTTTCTTTTCCTTAATTTGTCAAAAGGAACGAAAACGGTTAGAAGCTTTAGATTTACCCTTAGGTCTTTATCCTGAGGCAAAAAACTCCCTTCCCCCCAGTGACAGTTTAAACAATTGAATCCAACTGAGAACCAAATAACTTATTATCTTGGAAAGAAAGAGATAGCAATCTAGACTTAGAAGTCATGTCAGCATTCCAAGATTTAAGCCACAAATCTCTTCTAGCTAAAATAGCTAAAGACATAGATTTAACATCAATTTTGATAATATCAAAAATTGCATCACAAATAAAATGATTAGCATGTTGAAGCAAGCGAACAATGCTAGACAAATCAGATTCCAATTCTTGTTGTGCTAAATTTTCCAACCAAAAAGTTGATGCAACTGCAACATCAGCCAAAGAAAATGCAGGCCTGAGAAGATGACCAGAATATAAATAGGCTTTCCTTAGATAAGATACAAGTTTCCTATCTAAAGGATCTTTAAAAGAAATACTATCTTCCATAGGAATAGTAGTACGTTTAGCAAGAGTAGAGATAGCCCCATGAACTTTGGGGATCTTTTCCCAAAACTCCAATGTAACTGCTGGCAAAAGATACAATTTTTTAAACCTTGAAGAAGGAAAAAAAAGAAGTACCAGGCCTATTCCATGCCTTAGAAATCATATCAGAAATAGCATCAGGAACTGGAAAAACCTCTGGAGTAATCACAGGAGGTTTATAAACAGAATTTAAACGTTAACTAGTTTTAATATCAAGAGGACTAGTTTCCTCAATATCCAATGTAATCAACACTTCTTTAACAAAGAACGAATATACTCCATTTTAAATAAATAAGTAGATTTGTCAGTGTCAATATCTGAGGAAGGATCTTCTGAATCAGATAGATCCTCATCAGAGGAGGATAATTCAGTATGTTGTCGGTCATTTGAAATTTCATCAACCTTATGAGAAGTTTTAAAAGACCTTTTATGTTTATTAGAAGGCGGGAGGGCAGACAAAGCCTTCTGAATAGAATCAGCAATACTTTTTTTTAAATTCACAGGTATAAATGTACTATTACTGATGGACACATTCTCTGCATGTAAAAGTTTATCATGACAACTATTACAAACCACAGCTGGAGATATAAACTCCACAAGTTTACAACAAATGTACTTATCTTTGGTAGAACGGTTATCAAGCAGCAGGGTTACAACAGTGATTTCTGAGACAGAATCAGATTGAAACATCTTGCAAATGTAAGAGAAAAAACAACATATAAAGAAAAAGGATCAATTTCCTTATATGGCAGTTTCAGGAATGGGAAAAAAATGCAAACAGCATAGCCCTCTGAAAGAGAAAAAAGGCAAGAGGCATATAGGAATGGGGTTTCAAATAATGAAAATATTTGGCGCCAAGTATGACGCACAACACAAACATACAATTTTTTTTGGAGCCAACAACATCCAGAAATGACACACTTGCGTCATTGAAGACGCAACCCTGTGAAAGGACTCTGTGTCGACTAAGACGCCGGAAATGACGAATTTGCGTCATCGAACGTAGCTTTGTGCCAAAAAATCTCACACCAAAAATGACGCTATATACTTTGGCATTTCTCACGAGCCTAATTCTGCTCACAAATTTTAAAATGACAGTAAAAAAAGACTATACCCCAGGTAAGAAATAAATTTTTCCTAAAAAATGCATTTCCCAGATATGAAACCGACAGTCTGCAAAAGGAAATATACTGAAACCTGAATCATGGCAAATATAAGTACAATACATATATTTAGAACTTTATATAAATACATAAAGTGCTAAACCATAGCGGAGAGTGTCTTAAGTAATGAAAACATACTTACCAAAAGACACCCATCCACATATAGCAGATAGCCAAACCAGTACTGAAACCGTTATCAGTAGAGGTAATGGAATATGAGAGTATATCGTTGATCTGAAAAGGGAGGTAGGAGATGAATCTCTACGGCCGATAACAGAGAACCTATGAAACAGATCTCC
>NC_069501.1:1055889126-1055944126 GCF_027579735.1 Bombina bombina | reverse complement strand
TTACGAGCCTGTAACATAGTATTAATTACAGAGTCAGAGAAACCTCTATGACTGAGAATCAAGCGTTCAATCTCCATACCTTAAAATTTAATGATTTGAGATCCTGATGGAAAAAAGGGCCTTGAGATAGGTCTGGTCTTAACGGAAGAGTCCAAGGTTGGCAAGAAGCCATCAGAACAAGATCCGCATACCAAAACCTGTGAGGCAATGCTGGAGCCACCAGCAGAACAAACTAACGCTCTTTTAGAATCTTGGAGATCACTCTTGGAAGAAGAACCAGAGGCGGAAAGATATAAGCAGGATGATACTTCCAAGGAAGTGACAACGCATCCACTGCCTCCGCCTGAGGATCCCTGGATCTGGACAGATACCTGGGAAGTTTCTTGTTTAGATGAGAAGCCATCAGATCTATTTCTGGAAGACCCCAGATTTGAACAATCTGAAGAAACACCTCTGGGTGAAGAGACCATTCGCCCGGATGTAACGTCTGGCGACTGAGATAATCCGCTTCCCAATTGTCTACACCTGGGATGTGAACCGCAGAAATTAGACAGGAGCTGGATTCCGCCCAAGCAAGTATCCGGGATACTTCTTTCATAGCCAGAGAACTGTGAGCCCCCCTTGATGATTGACATATGCCACAGTTGTGACATTGTCCGTCTGAAAACAAATGAACGATTCTTTCTTTAGAAGAGGCCACGACTGAAGAGCTCTGAAAATCGCACGGAGTTCCAAAATGTTGATGGGTAATCTCGCCTCCCGAGATTCCCAAACCCCCTGCGCTGTCAGAGACCCCCATACAGCTCCCCAACCTGTCAGACTTGCATCTGTTGAGATCACATTCCATGGTTGGAAGAACAAAAGAAGCCCCTTGAACTAAACGATGGTGATCTGTCCACCACGCCAGAGAGTGTCGTACAATCGGATTTAAAGATATTAACTGTGATATCTTTGTGTAATCCCTGCACCACTGGTTCAGCATACAAAGCGAAAGAGGTTGCATGTGAAAACGAGCAAAGGGGATCGCGTCCGATGCAGCAGTCATAAGATCTAGAATTTCCATGCATAAGGCTACCGAAGGGAATGATTGAGACTGAAGATTTCGACAAGCTGAAACCAATTTCAGACGTCTCTTGTCCGTCAGAGACAAAGTCATGGACACTGAATCTATTTGAAAAATGACACAAGTCGATTCGTATGAAATTCTGCTAAATGTGAAGACTGAGCAAGTACCAAGATATCGTCCAAATAAGGAAATACCACAATACCCTGTTCTCTGATTACAGATAGCAGGGCACCGAGAACCTTTGAAAAAATCCTTGGAGCTGTTGCTAGGCCGAACGGCAGAGCCACAAATTGGTAATGCTTGTCTAGAAAAGAGAATCTCAGAAACTGATAATGATCTGGATGAATCGGAATATGCAGATATGCATCCTGTAAATCTATTGTGGACATATAATGCCCTTGCTGAACAAAAGGCAGAATAGTCCTTATAGTTACCATTTTGAATGTTGGTATCCTTACATAACGATTCAATATTTTTAAATTCAGAACTGATCTGAAGGAATTCTCCTTCTTTGGTACAATGAATAGATTGGAGTAAAACCCCAGACCCTGTTCCAAAACTGGAACTGGCACAATTACTCCAGCCAACTCTAGATCTGAAACACATTTCAGAAATGCTTGAGCCTTCACTGGATTTATTGGAATGCGAGAAAGAAAAAATCTTCTTGCAGGAGGCCTTACCTTGAAACCTATTCTGTACCCTTGTGAAACAATGTTCTGAATCCAAAGACTGTGAATCGAATTGATCCAAATTTCTTTGAAAAATCGTAATCTGCCCCCTACCAGCTGTGCTGGAATGAGGGCCGCACCTTCATGTGGACTTGGGAGCTGGCTTTTGCTTTCTAAAAGGCTTGGATTTATTCCAGACTGGAGAATGTTTCCAAACAGAAACTGTTCCTTTAGAGGAAGGATCAGGCTTCTGTTCCTTATTCTGACGAAAGGAACGAAAACGATTAGCAGCCCTATATTTGCCTTTAGATTTTTTATCCTGAGGTAAAAAAGTTCCTTTCCCCCCCAGTAACAGTTGAAATAATAGAATCCAACTGGGAACCAAACAATTTATTACCCTGAAAAGAAAGGGAAAGCAAAGTTGACTTAGAAGACATATCTGCATTCCAAGTTTTAAGCCATAAAGCTCTTCTAGCTAAAATAGCTAAAGACATATACCTGACATCAACTCTAATGATATCAAAGATGGCATCACAAATAAAATTATTAGCATGTTGAAGAAGAATAATGCTAACAATGCTATGAGTATTATTGATCTGACACTTGTTGTGCCAAAGCCTCCAACCAAAAAGTGGAAGCTGCCGCAACATCAGCCAAAGAAATAGCAGGCCTAAGAAGATTACCTGAACATAAATAAGCTTTCCTTAGAAAGGAATCAATTTTCCTATCTAAAGGATCCTTAAAGGAAGTACTATCTGCCGTAGGAATAGTAGTACGTTTAGCGAGAGTAGAGATAGCCCCATCAACTTTAGGGATTTTGTCCCAAAACTCTAATCTGTCAGATGGCACAGGATACAATTTCTTAAACCTTTTAGAAGGAGTAAATGAATTACCCAGATTATTCCATTCCCTAGAAATTACTTCAGAAATAGCATCAGGGACAGGAAAAACTTCCGGAATAACTGTAGGAGGTTTAAAAACCGAATTTAAACGCTTAGTAGATTTAGTATCAAGAGGACTAGATTTCTCCATCTCTAATGCGATTAAAACTTCTTTAAAGGGACAGTCTACACCAAAATTTTTGTTATTTAAAAAGATAGATAATCCCTTTATTACCCATTCCCTGTTTTTGCATAACCAACACAGTTATATTAATATACTCTTTACCTCTGTGATTACCTTGTATCTAAGCCTTTGCAGACAGCCTCCTTATCTAAGTGCCTTTGACTGACATGCAGTGTAGTCAATCAGTGAAGACTCCTAAATAACTTCACGGGAGTGAGCACAATGTTATCTATATGACACATGTGAACTAGCACAGTCTAACTGTGAAAAACGTTCAAAATGCTCTGAGCTAAGAGGCGGTTTTCAACTGTTTATAAATCAGTTTGAGCCTAGCTAGGTTTAGCTTTTTCAAAAATACCACCAAGGGAACAAAGCAAATTTTATGATAAAAGTAAATTGTAAAGTTGTTTAAAATTGCATGCCCTATCTAAATCATAAAAGTTTAGTTTTGACTTTACTGTCCCTTTAAGTAAAGAACGAATAAATTCCATTTTAAATAAATATGAAGATTTATCAGTGTCAATATCTGAGACAGAGTCCTCTGAACCAGAAAAATCATCATCAGAAACAGACAAATCAGAATGATGATGTTCATTTAAAAATTCATCTGAAAAATGAGAAGTTTTAAAAGACCTTTTACGTTTACTGGAAGGAGGAATAACAGACATAGCCTTCCTTATAGATTTAGAAACAAAATCTCTTATATTAACAGGAACATCCTGAGTATTATTTGTTGATGAAACAGCAACAGGTAATGGTATATTACTAATGGAAATACTATCTGCATTAGCAAGCTTATCATGACATTCATCACAAACTACAGCCGGAGGGACAGATACCACAAGTTTACAGCAGATACACTTAACTTTGGTGGAACCAGAATCAGGCAGCATTTTTCCAGAAGTAGCTTCTGATCCAGGGTCAATCTGAGACATCTTGCAATATGTAAGAGAAAAAACAACATATAAAGCAAAATCTATCAAATTCCTTAAAAGGCAGTTTCAGGAATGGGAAAAAATGCCAATGAACAAGCCTCTAGCAACCAGAAGCAAATGAAAAATGAGACTTAAATAATGTGAGAAAAAAGGTGGAGACATAAATGACGCCACATCCGGTAACGCCAACATTTTTGGCGCCAAACGTAAAAAAAATTACGCAAACACGAACAACTTCCGGCGACAAGTATGACGCCGGAAATGGCGAAGAAATTTTTTTGCGCCAAAAAAGTCAGCGCCAAGAATGACGCAATAAAATGAAGCATTTTCAGCCCCCGCGAGCCTAACAGCCCACAGGGAAAAAAGTCAATTTTTAAGGTAAGAAAAAAATGTTTTTTATTCATATGCATTATCCCAAATAATGAAACTGACTGTCTGAAATAAGGAATATTGATCATCCTGAATCAAGGCAAATAAATGTTTAAACACATATATTTAGAACTTTATATAAAAGTGCCCAACCATAGCTTAGAGTGTCACAAACATAAGACTTACTTACCCCAGGACACTCATCTACATGTAGTAGAAAGCCAAACCAGTACTGAAACGAGAATCAGTAGAGGTAATGGTATATAAGAGTATATCGTCGATCTGAAAAGGGAGGTAAGAGATGAATCTCTACGACCGATAACAGAGAACCTATGAAAAAGATCCCGTAGAAGGAGACCATTGAATTCAAAATTCAAATAGGCAATACTCTCTTCACATCCCTCTGACATTCACTGCACTCTGAGAGGAAAACCGGGCTCCAGCCTGCTGCGAAGCGCATATCAACGTAGAATCTAGCACAAACTTACTTCACCACCTCCATGGGAGGCAAAGTTTGTAAAAACTGATTTGTGGGTGTGGTGAGGGGTGTATTTATAGGCATTTTGAGGTTTGGGAAACTTTGCCCCTCCTGGTAGGAATGTATATCCCATACGTCACTAGCTCATGGACTCTTGCTAATTACATGAAAGAAATATATATATATATACACATACATACACACACAAGAATAAATGCGGCTCCTAAAAGAGCCGAACCACAAACCTTCGTCCACATTCAGATGCTAACAATGAACTTAAATATCTGCGTCTAAAATTTATCAATAGTGCACTGGGATTCACTTTTAGGAACAAGTGAGAAAACCGTCCATAGGGATCAATTGTGTGCAAACAATGCAGCAACAGTTTCAATACACAAAATAGTTTAAAGGGATATGAAAGTGCAAGAAGAAAATGCTATTAGTATTTTTGTTATTGCACTTAAAGACGCCTCTTTAGGGAATTTCCAGCTCCAGCTTAAAAGGGATATACATTTTTTTTTCATGATTCAGATAGAGCATGCAGATAGATTTTAAACAACTTTCTAATTCACTTCTACTATCAATTTTTCTTTGTCTTTTTGGTATCTTTTGTTGAAAAGCAAGGACATATGCTAAGGAGCCGTCCCGTTTCTGGAGCACTATATGGCAGCAGTTTTGCAAGAATGTTATCCATTTGCAAGAGCACTAGATGGCTATTTCCTGCCATGCAGTGTTCCAGATGCCTACCTTGGTATCTCTTAAACACAGAATATCATGGGAACAAAACAAATTTGATAACCAAAGTAAATTGGAAACTTTTTTAAAGAATTGTATGCTCCGTCTGAATCACAAAACAACTTACAAATGTACTTCTATTATCAATTTTGATCCAATTTCTTGATATAATTTATTGAAGGAGCAGCAATGTACTACTGGGATCTAGCTGAAAACTTTGGTAAGCCAATGATAAGAGGCATATATGTGCAACTACCAAATAGTAGCTAGCTCCCAGCTGCTAAGCCTACATAGGTATGCTTTTCAAAAAAAGATATTAAGAGAACTAAGATTATTAAAAAAAAATAGAAGTAAATTGTAAAGTTTTTTAAAATTGTTTGCTCTACCTGAATTATGAAGGAAACAATTTGTACAGAAGAAGCACTATCTGAATAAGTGTTAGATAGCTACATTGTGAGGCACTGCCTGAAGAGAACTTAGAAAGTACTGACCAGTATTACCTCTCACCTGAGTGGCACTATCCGCAATAAGCAAGGCTCTCAGCTTCTGTATCTAAGGTACTTTCTTGATATAAAGTCAATAGATAGTAATATTAGCAGATTAACTTTTAAAGAAGCACTATCAACAGACCCTTCAAAAGTGAATATATCTCTCCTACGCTCTCCACATTATTTGGTTATACCCCAGCATGGCAAATAGTCTTCAGACCTTCTACCAGACAAACTCTGACACAGAACAAATTATCCTCCACTTTGCTACCTAATATAGCCACAATCGAGAAGTGAGAGAGGTGGGACGGCTACTTCAACAACACTTTAAGGAGCTTCAGTACCGGTTATGCCTAGCTCTAGTGACACTAGTCACAATCAATAAGGTCTAAAAAGTGCTTGACCACCCACAGGGTTGGGAAAAGCTGTGTGGAGAATAAAAATTCCACCATGCAATCTAGTTCAAATTACATGCCCGTATGTCTACAAGAAACCGCCGCTAAAACAAATGTTCCTCCAATGCCTTGTGAGTGTTCTCTCTTTCAAAACCCCCTGCATTTATAATGCTTGTGGAGACCTACAGACTCCATCTCCATGGCCCACAAAGACTGTTCCTCAAGTCAGACTGCCTTTGCAAACTGGACTGTCCCATAGAATATGGCTGAAGCCTTTAGAGGGTCTACTGCAACATACCAAGATCAGGACTGCTGAATACACTCTCTTTCAGAGAGTGCCCCTAAAAAACTCTCTTTTCATTTCTTATTAGTTCGTAACTGCTATTCTGAAGACATTGCCCATTAATGGTTTTACATACAAGTATTGCAGAGGTCTTGCATTAGCCGTTTTTAACTAGCAATTAAGATTTATTACTTACTAGTATATATCATATGGAAAGGATTTGGATGAGTGGCAGTCCTCATTAATATGATTATGGCCCTTGGTTCTTAGATTGTGCAATTAGCTATGTCCTATTTCACAATCTATACCACAGCCCAGGAGACTTTGAGTAATCTATTTCTTTCATTTTTTATTTTTATTTTTCTTTGGGTGGAGGGGAGGAGAAGAGTGCAGAGTTTTTAATTTCTATAGGTTGTTGAACCAGGAATTTCCCTTCTGTTTTTGTCACTTAGGTGTATGCACACACATTGTAATAACCAAAAAAAAAAGATCTAGCTCCTACATGTTTGGACTAGTAACTAAAAACATGTTTGTATTAAGAAATTAAAAGGTATACAAATCTACTAAAATCTAATCCATGATTACATTATAAACAATGACTTTGTGTGTGTGTGTAAATAAATATATATATATATATATATATATATATATATATATATATATATATATATATATATATATATATATATATATATATATTTAATTATTTTCCCCTCCAAGTTGCACAATGCAGTATAATATGAATACAATAAATATAGGTTGAACAAAACAGATGAGGGTGAATATTACTATACATTTATGAGATGCATTCCAAAATCTATGAAAGGGCACCACACTCCCTCGTGTCTCATGCTTCACTTGCCAAAACAACCTCAAGAAAATTAGGCCCCTGGAAGCTGTGTCCAGGCCTGGCATGCATAGTTTGCGGAAACATGAGAGCGATGGGATTACAGCACAAACAATATCATAGAACCATGATTCTCCACTTCCTCTGAGCTGAAGGAATATGTGTGGGGAACTTAGATTACAGAAGGAAAGAGAATGTTAAACAGAAAAACACTTTTATGTATAATATACTGTGCACAGAAAATGATGGAAAAGATGCTTATTGTGCACATACATGCTTAACAAAATCGCATGACGTATATTTAGACAATACTGTAACAGCCAGTTAAACAAAAATTAGGAACTGAAAATTATCAATTTTTTTTTATTTTTTTTTAAACACACACATTGGTCAAATGCAAGAGTTTTTGGTTATAATAGGTTTACTTAGTGGAAAAAGATAGTGCAAGTACACCTCAACTTCAAAGTCTCTAGAAATGTTCACAAATTGCACACACTTTATGCTTTAACAGCAACAATATGCATGTCTGTTAGTTAAAGTGAATGTCAATTTTATCATCCATGAATTTGTATAATGATTTATAAACTAGTAAATAGTTAAACCGCTTTTTTTTGGTTAAAAATATATAGTCGATTAATATTTTTATTACCAAAGTTTTAATCTGTTCGCACCTCGACTCCACCTACTCGCCACTTCCGATTTCTGTACATGTTGACGTATAGACCGGTCCCACCCGCTCTATACGTATGCCTAATGCGCGCCCCCCAGTGGACATCTTACTACGCGCATGCGCTAGAAATATACCAATAAAATATTTGCATGCATTTGAAAGACAATCAACTTGCTCTGCGCATGCGTTAACGTACGATAGGCGATACTAACAAACATTGATTTTCTACTGGAAGCACTAAATCAGTGATTTAGAGCAGTGATTTGCAACCTTTTTTTGCCGTGGCACACTTTTTTACATTAAAAAATCCTGTGGCACAGCACCATCCCAAAATTTTACAAAATCACACATTGTAGCCTAATACAGGATATATATACAGTATATATATATATATATATATACACACACACATATATATACAGTATATATATACACACACACACACACTGTACTGTGCTGTCATGCCATGCCTCCTACAAACTATACATGACATATTGACATTCATTCACAAACAATCGTAATGATTGTCTGTGAATGAATGTCAATGTCATGGTTGTAAATGATGCCTGATGAGCCTGTCACATACCTCCCAATATTTAAAAATTTGAAAGAGGGACACCCCTGCACTATTGTCAGTCTGCCGCGGCACACCTGAGGATCTCTCACGGCACACTAGTGTGCCACGGCACACTGGTTGAAAAACACCGATTTAGAGCATGCGCATCACGTGGACGTGCATTGCTTCTGAGGCTGGATAATATCCCCTAACGCATGAACAGGAGAAGCGCATGACATGGAAAAAAAGGGGTTGAATGCCAAGGCTGTCAATCAAGCTTCCAAACTGGGACAAAATGGCGGGTGGAGGAATCGAGCAACAAAAGTACATCTAAAAAGGTCACCCTTATTGTGTAAGATTGTTAATATGACGATTAGCAATACGGGTGACTTTACATTCACTTTAAAGGGATACTGAACCCAAATTTTTTTCTCTCGCAATTCAGATAGAGCATGCAATTTTAAGCAACTTTCTAATTTACTCCTATTATCATTTTTTCATTGTTCTCTTGCTATCTTTATTTGAACAAGAAGGCATCTAAGCTAGGGAGCCAGCCAATTGTTGGTTCAGACCCTGGACAGCACTTGTTTATTGGTGGGTGAATTTATCCACCAATCAGCAAGCACAACCAAGGTTGTTCACCAAAAATGGGCCGGATTTTAAACTTACATTCTTCCTTTTCAAATAAAGTTACCAATAGAATGAAGAAAACGTGAGAATAGGAGTAAATTAGAAAGTTGCTTAAAATTGCATGCTCTAACTGAATAACAAAAGAAAAAATTTGGGTTCAATATATCAGTAAGAAATACTGGTTTACTTACATAACTGCCTGCAATAAAAGCAATGTACAATTATTTTACTATCATACCTGCAATATAGAAAGCCTTTAAAAATAACCCAAGAGATTTGATTATTAATTTAATTGTCGGTGCAACTGCATTTGGCACCAAAACTCACTGTTATGAGTAGCTTACGCAGCTTTAATGTGTGTCTCCTCCTCATAAAGACCATAATGTTCTGCTGTGGATAATTGAGGTGACTCACTGAAATTCCTTAAAACAATGCCTTTTGCCAGTTTCTTAAAGGGGACATTAAACACTTTGAGATGGTAATAAAAAAATGATACATGTATATATATAAAAAAACCTCTGCAATATACTTTCATTAGTTTGGAAGCTTTTCAGTTCCTGTAAGAAGCGGAAGTGCAGAACACTGTTATATTCCACACAGTCATTGATTGTGTTCTGTCAGAAGAGCGAATTCAACAGACTAGCGAACGGAAGTGACGTTCCGTCAGCTGTCGGATACAAAATACGCACTGCACATGCGCTGCTCTTAGTCATAGCATTCCAATGACAATGTCACAGCCCATCAGAACAGTTAACAGAACAGCCACTCGCACTAAAAACATTTCTGTATTGAAAGCGCTGCAAGTGGGAAAGTAATAGGAATCAGCTGTAGTTTCCCTCTGGATCTCTGCTTGGATGTTGTACTGAGGGTCAATAGGTGGAGCTGTTACCCAAATTTATATCTGGAATGACAGAGAAACAGTCGGGAGAAACCTGGTTTCCGTAGAGTTTAAATGTTTGAATCCTGGATCAGTGTCTCTCATTTCTGACAGACACAGAGAGACCTTAAGGGGACATTCCAGTCAAAATTTAAATGCACATAGACTTTGAATAGAAACATATTTCCAATATGCATGTATTGACAAAAATGCTTCTAGTAAAAGTTATCACTGTTCAAGTGTTAACATTTTTCTCTGCACATGCACGTGAAGCATAGCTAAATATTGTCACTGCACCCATATTTTAACTAATGCAGCTGCTCAGGTCATCAGTGGGGCTTGTATTATGTTAGCAGTTAACAAATTGAGTCATTACCAGATGGTACAAGCACATTAGGCTCTCTGAGCAAGTGCTGTGTTTAAAATGCTGGTACACGGTGCATACTTAAAGGGCCATAATACCCAAATGTTTAAACACTTGAAAGTGATGCAGCATAGCTGTAAAAAGCTGATTAGAAAATATCACCTGAACATCTCTATGTAAAAAAGAAAGATATTTTACCTCAAAAGTTCCTCAGTAGCCACCTCCCATTGTAAAGGATTTCTAAGCAGCATATTAGTATGTCTGTCCCGGGACAACTGAAAGGATGAGCTTTGTGCACTCTCATATTATTTCACCAATCAGGTAAAGGAAGCTTACTATGAAATCTCATGAGAGTTAAGTCAAATCTCATGAGATCACAATAAGAGTTCATGACCTCAGCACTGCTGATGCTGATTGGCTGCTGTTCATTTCTTCATTTTTTTTAATTTTTTTACTTGCAGCTGGGAGCAGTTGAGTATAACTTTTTACACAGAACTTACTCTGCTGAGCTGAGGAGATTGTGAGGTAAAATATCTTCCTTTTTTACATAGAGATGCTCAGGTGATATTTTCCTGTCAGCTTTTTACAGTTATACTGCATCAGTTTCAAGTGATTTAGCATATGAGTATTATGTCCCTTTAAATACACTTTTGAAACAGCTATAGCTTTTATTAGAAGCATTTTTGCTAATGCATGTATATTACAAAATTGCTGCTGTTTAATACCAAAATGCACCCATGTGGTTTCCAATTTTGGCTGGAAATACCTTTAATGCTGGAACGGATTGGGGGAACACAGAGTTTTTAAACTTACATTTTTCTCTTTAGGGAGTCTGGTTCTATTTAAATTAATAGCAACATGGTACAGTAACATAAGTAGAGACATGGGAGACGAGGGTGTGGGAGAACAGTAGAAAAAAGTCCTCTAAAAGAAATAAACACACTAGTTAGCAGGGTGAATTTCTTTTAAATCACATTTAAAACAAATTGATTTAGATCAATAGTCAGTAGGATCGATTTAAATCAAGGTTTTCATTTTTAGAATATGTTTTCAGATTATTTTTTAATCGGACCATTACTGATTTAGTTATATATCATTAGATATGCATAGATAGATCATTAAAATGAATCAAATTATTTGGAGGAGAACTATCTCCAGAATAATTGGTTAACCATTCATATTTGATCAACTTTTCAACTGTACTTTATTGGAAGGAGAAAAATAAAGATTACATTAATAACAATAGAAATTTTCAATTTCATTCAACTAAAACAATGCCTTATTTTTCATTTTTAATGGGACATTAAACCCAAATTGTTTCTTTCATGATTCAGAAAGAGAATACAATTTTAAGCAACATTCCAATTTACTTCTATTATCTAATTTGCTTTATTCTTTAGATATCCGTTGTTGAAGAAATAGGAATGCACATGGATGAGTCAATCACACAAGGCATCTATGTGCAGCCACCAATCAGCAGCTACTGAGCCTATCTAGATATGCTTTTCAGCAACGGTTATCAAGAGAATGAAGCAAATTAGATAATAGAAGTAAATTAGAAAGTTGTTTAAAATTGAATTTTATTTCTAAATCATGAAAGAAAGAAAAAAATGTTTGTTTTTAATGATTGACCCTCCCTCCACACACTTAGTTTCTTTGTGCAGATCTATTCCACTCCAAACTTCTATTCAGTGAGCTTCTTGAAACTTAGTATGGGTTGATTCTGTGCATATAGATTTGCAGGGGAGCAATAGCATACAATGGACAGCAAAGTCAAAATTAAACTTTCATGATTCAGAAAGAACATACAATTTTTAACAATTTTCAATTTGACTTATCTTATCTAATTTGCTTTGTTCTCTTGGTATCCATTGTTGAAAAGCGTGCATAGGTAGGTTCAGAAGCAATGCACTGCTTATCACTGTCTCACCCAATGTATTCAACTAGGCCCCAGGAGAGCATTGCTCTCCTTTAACAAAGGATAATAAAAGAATGAAGCAAATCTGATAATTAAGTAAATCTGAAAATTGTATGGTCGATCTATCTGAAACCTCAAAAATTATCTTTCATGATTATGTCCCTTTAAGTTCTATCAACTCTGTATGTTAATTTTATAACATTTTGCTTTAAAGGGCCAGCAAACATAGCAAATAATGTTATATAATTCTGCACATAGTGCAGAATTATATAACATTAGCTTAGCGCCAGCGTTCTAAAGTGAAGGGTTAAATAGATAACTCGCAAAGAAAACAGAATGCCGCTCCTGGCTCTACTGAGCGGATCTGTTTTCTTCTCCAAAGTGCATCGCGGGCACGCTGTCTAGTCACAGCATGCCTGATCGCGCATTTAAACTCAATGTAGATCGCTCCTGCTCTGGTCTGGTAGCGAGCTACATTGAGTTTAATAGCGCGATTGGGCCTGCTGTGATTAGACTGCGTGCCCAGATGCCCTTAGGAGTAGAAAAAAGACCCACTCAGCTTACTGGCCCTTTAAATAAAAAAAATGAAAAATCCGATTTAAATTAAAACAAAATCCGATTTAATAAAAAAATAATAATCGATTTTTACCCACCCTGCTAGTTAGAAACCCAACATGTTTATGTATTCTAAAACTGATGGATAGCACAGCCTACTGTGAAAAAGACAATAATAATGTAATGTGAATGGAAAGGTTTTAGCATCAGCTGTCCTTTTATTACATGTACTAAGGTAATATGTACTGCCTACAGTTTAAATTTGACAAATCTAGCCAAATAGACCTTTAAAAAAAGAATGCTCCCAAGACAGCACTTTGACATGCAATTACTCGAAATACCTTCATTGAACTTAATTTTAACCCCTTAATGACGTGACGTACCTTGTTGGTCGTTAAGGGATTGTTTGTAATAGCACGGGTCTTTCCGAGAGCAGCAAGACCGCGTTATTACACCCTTCCTCCCGCCTGCTGGCTTCCTAAAATAGGGCAGTCTTGACGCTGACGCCGAGACCGCGCTATAAAAAAGCAGCCCCCATAGAAAGACCACCATTAAGGTGTTAAATGACAAATCAATGTATATTACTGAATTACAAAAAAAACTATTTTTTGATGATGGGAGTTCCTTTAAAGTTAAGTTTTCTGTTTAAATCAGTGATGTCCCAAGTACTCATTGATACAGCTATAGCAAAGTGATCAATTTGCAGCTTATTTGTATAAATATCTACATTTTCAAAACTTTAGAAATCTATTATATGTAAATGTGCTCAATATATACAAAAGAGGATCCAGAGCGGAAATGGATTACTATCATTTTAAACATTTGTAGGACTAGTAATCAAACTTCAGAAATTCAATAACGGAAATAAAAATGCTTACTTCTATATAAACAATCAAATGTTTGCATATACAAATATACATAACCCTGGGTGCTTATACAAGAATATGCGTGTTGAAGAACAAATCCCTGAATTGTAAATTGGTTGAGAAAGATCAATGTGGAATTAGGAAGGCGAAGGAGGAAAGAAAATAATATAATAAAAACTTATGGCCCCAGGTCCTTAAACTGGACACTGCTTTTTCTGTAACTGTGCCTTTAATCAGTTTGAATTTAGTCATTTATCCTGTGTAATGTATTAAGAGTTTTGCGAGTCCTGTGGTATGCTTGGCAGTCTTCCACTGTACCTGTACTTACCATTAGGATAGCCGGGAGGTCTCTAATCCCCAGCTGTCTTTACCTGCTCCCGGTTAGTCAGCTAGGAGGGCTGTTTGCTGAATGAGTCACATTTCCTGGACTAAGTAAGGAAGCTGAGAGGCCCTGTGTAACATATTTGTTTCTATGGAAGTGAGGTTGGGAAAACAAATGGGGGCGTTTATACCATGTAAGAAATGACTTTATGATGCTTCATTAAGCACATAAAAAAGGTATGAGTCGTCATTACAAAAACGCTGTTAGGAATCTAGTGGCTGAGTATTTCCTTTTATGTGGCTTTCACATGGTATTTCTTGTGAGAAATTGGCATAGGCACAATAGGTAGTTAACCAAGTAATATATTTTGTTAATAGCCCAATATTATTTCAGTGATATTGCTTATCTGTAGAATGAGAGCCCAGTTCACAATAGTAGTAATTTTAAAGCAGGGTTATCTAACTAGTAGCCTATGGGCCACATCTAGCACACTAAGATATTTTTGCAGACCTGAATGTTCTCTTTCTTATTCAATGTTATACAGGTTGCAAAATAATTTGCCAATTTGCCTGTACATACATGAAGAGACTGGTTGGGATACGTGCTTAGTAAGAAAATAAAGAAAATGCTTCTTAGAACAAGATAGAATGCCTATAAAAAATATAAATATCTGAACAAATTATTCAGTAACATGACTGTTGTCATTCAATCTTACACTTTAATTATAAGTAAATGGCTTTAAAACAGGACAAACTAAAAGAGAGTAATTATAATTGAAATAACTAAAATAGTTAGTTTTTTTTTTTTTTTTTTTAAATAGCCAGGGAATGATTTTATAAAAAGGATATAAGCAGAATAGCAGCTAAGACTCCCACCAGTATTAATAAATGTACTTAGTACATGGACTATATAGTCCAAGCTGGTCTGAATGACAGAAATCCATTTCATAAAATGTTTTGCTTCTGTAACTGATGATTTGAATATAAAATTACTGTGCATATGTGATGGACTGGAAATTAGATTGTGGAAATTATTAGAAACTGCAAATAGAGAAAAATATACACCACACAGTTTTTTTCTAAGTCCTGTAAAAAGGTGTTCTGTAAGCAGCCTGTAGGTGGCGCATGATGCTGTAATGAGGGGGAAGTGACAATCTGGCCAGAATTGGAAATAAAGAAAAGAAAGTGCCAGAATAATAACTGCTGTTGTTTCTCATTGTTCCACAGTTACTGCTTCTCATTTTCCCATGTATGAGACGGTAACATTTTGGGAGCTCGGTCCGGGATGCGTTGTGCCACCGGTGAGAGGGAACCGTGTGACCAACAAGAACCTGTGAGTGGAGCTGGAAGGAGAGCTGTGTCATCTGCCTTGTGAGTGGAGCTGCAAGGAGAGCTGTGTCATCTGCCTTGTGAGTGCAAGTCTTCAGGTTCCAGCAGAGATGGCGTCTCCTCTTCGTGCACTGCTGTAGGACATCCAAAAACTTTCTTTTCTTCTGACGGGGAGAGCCCACAGCTACATTCATTACTTTTGGGAAATACAGAACCTGGCCACCAGGAGGAGGCAGACACACCCCAGCCAAAGGCTTAAATACCTCCCCCACTTCCCTCATCCCCCAGTCATTCTGCAGAGGGAACAAGGAACAGTAGGAGAACTACCAGGGTGAAAAAGGTGCCAGAAGAATAAAAAAATATGGCCGCCCCATAGATGGACGCAGGCGGGGAGCTGTAGACTCTCCCCGTCAGAAGAAAAGAAAATTATCAGGTAAGCATAATTTAAGTTTTCTTCTTAAACGGGGAGAGTCCACAGCTGCAATCATTACTTTTGGGAAAACAATACCCAAGCTATAGAGGACACTAAATGCGAAACGGGCGGGTACAAGAGGCGGACGCTTCTGAGGGCACCACAGCCTGAAATCACCCAAACCCGACAAAAAAACTGCTTCACCAGAAAGACCAAACAAAATGGAAAGGATCAAGTAACTGCCCATCAGTTAAAACCAACAAGGCGCTTGCTAGAAACCGAACAGAATCACTAGACTCAATCAAGCACAAAGGCCTCAGAGGAGACAAAGTCCCACAGGTTCCAAGCCCACACAGAAACGCACCCCCGACCCAAGGGAAGGGGGGGACCTCCCCAATAACCCATAAGGGAAGAAGAAAAAAAAACTCAGATACGAGAGTCCAAAAGGACCACCGGACAAAAAACTAGGGCAATAAAGAACCCAGAACATAACTCCAAGAGCGCAACCAAGGTTGCAACAGGACAAAATCCGCATAGAGAATGAACCCTACCGACCGAGTAGAGAGAAGGGAGGAAAAATCCCAGACCCCTGTCTGCATGGAAGTCCAAGGGGCCAAGTAACGCCCAATCCTGGAAACCTAGAAGGACAAGATAGACCCCTTCCATATACATGGTGCAAACCCGCACTCAGGATAGAGCGACCGAGGAATAAAACCACCCCCGGGGACGCTAAAAACCGCACCATAATATCTAAGTATGCTCCAGATGAAGCCACAGGCTTCCCTCTGCAAAAGAGGTCTCAGCAGACGCAAGCCGTCAACACTAGCTTAAAAAAAAAAGAAGCTAGGAATCTGCACCAGGACTCTCCCAGAGGAATAAGTCCAAAGAAAAAAGTGCAGAGCAACTCCCACCCAAGAAGACAGGGAGGAAAGGATAGCACCCAAAAACCAGCAGAGAAAGAGCTATCTGCTGAGGGAAGAAAATGCCACAAAACCTCCCACCTAAGGAAGGCCCAAACAATCTATTGATGATACACGGTCAAGGCTCAACAGGGCTGTCAGATCCCTGACCCCCCACTCTGAGGTAACGGATCCAGCACCAAAGCGACTGGCAATGTACGAAAGGACAAGGGAATTAAAAGTTCCCCGAACCACCAAGACCCTCAGAAATGAGGAGGGGATCTAGACCCCCCCCAAAAAAAACAAGCTTGGGTTCCAGAACCCAGACACAGCTCCCTTCCCAATAGAAGGGGCACTCCCAAAAAAGGAGACCCCATACTGAGACTACAGAAATGGCATGACACCAGAATCCAACCCGTCACATGGCATCCTGCACACAAGGCAGGGAGGACCTTACTGAACAAGAAAAGGACCTCTGGGGCACAAGGCGAATACTGTGGCATGCCCAGTCCTCCCGCAAGAGGAGAGGAAACGCAAACATAACCGCTCACCCGCCCACAGGCATGGAGCGTAAAGCTGTAGAAGGATATCAAAAAGACAATAACGATTGACAGGAACCATTTGGCCACTACAGCCGGCCAAGAAGAATTCCAATTCTCAGTTAAAAGAAAGAAAACCCTGCCGAAGAGACAAGAGGACATTCCGGAACCGGAAAACTGGCCGTCCAGAACCATCCAAGAGATCAGGACACAGAAAAAACAAAAAATGTCCAGTCAAAGAAAAAAAAGGATCAGGGCCATAAAACCAGACACCCGGAGCCGGCTTCAAACTGATAACCCCTTAGGAACCCACAGGTTACCCCATCCGGAGAAGACCTTGCACCATAGGTGATACAATCACAGTCGCATCCAAGACACTTTGGACACTGAACGTACACGTAAGTATCCCAGAGACAGGGAGCTTAACCCCTAAAGGCTCAAGAGACAATAAGTCTAAAGACTAAGGAAAACTTACAAGATAACAGCGCTCAAAATCTAGAAATCTAGATCGAGAAGATCAATAGTATCCAAAAATCCTCTCAGGATCAATCTCCCAGAAACCCCTACAGCTCAAGGAATTTATGAATGAACGAGCATTCCAGTTCTATCCAAGCCCAACCCTTCTTATCTCCCGAGATTAGACCAGATCTGGAGCATTTAGGATGGAGTGGCCGTAGGCAACCGAAATGCCTAGCAGGGGCAACCGCAGGAAAAAGAGACAACACAATCTCCAGAGCTCAAAAAATATGAAAGCAGCCAAGATACCGTAGGGGGAAACAAAGGGCCAAAAACCCGAGCTTCCAGAAAACAGATGACCAGAAAACCAGCCCCAATAAAGGGGAAAAAGTGTCACAGAAACCTCGACCCCATAAGAAAGAAAAAGAATACCAATAGAAGAGACGAGAATCGTCACCTAACCTGGTACCATGGATATCCAAAGAGTCATCTGAACTTCCAACACCATGGGGAAGAGAACTATAGCTCCGAGGCCAAAGGACCTCAGGAACCCCCAGAGTAAGCATCAGCAGGATCCGACCACGCTAACGCCGCCAACAATCAGGAACAGGACATTGAGGACTGAGCCCAATCCCCTCCGATACCCCACCCAAAGGAATAACGAGGACGAGCCTAACGTCTAGGAATGAAGGGCCTCCTATAATATTAAATCAAGAAAACCAAACTCCTCACCAAAGTGAGCAGCCTTGGCACCACAACCGGGCCAGCCAGTTTTAACGGGCACCACGTGGATGATGTAGACATCAAGGAACAAAAAAAGATAAATTATGCTTACCTGATAATTTCCATTGTGGGAAGGAGAATCCACGGTTTCAATCATTTCTTTTGGGATATAAGAACATGGCAACCAGGAGGAGGCAAAGACACCCCAGCCAAAGGCTTAAATACCTCCCCCACTTCTCTCATCTTCCAGTTATTCTGCTGAGGGAACAAGGAACAGTAGGAGAAATATCAGGGTATAAATGGTGTCAGAAAAGCAAAGGGCGGGAACCGTGGACTGTCCTCCCCACAATGTAAATAAAATGATCAGGTAAGCATAATTTATATTTTCCATCTAAAGGGGAGGAGATTGCACAGCTTCATTCATTACTTTTGGGAACAAATACCCAAGCTCTAGAAGACACTGAATGAAAAAAGGGAAGGCAAAAGGCAGACCCTAATCTGAGGGCACCACAGCCTGTAAAACCTCTCTCCCAAAAACTGCTTCCGCCGAAGCAAAAACGTCAAACTTGTAAAATTTTGTAAAGGTATGTAAGGAGGACCAGGAAGCCACCTTACAAAAATCTGCTCCATAGAGGCCTCATTCTTGAAGGCCCATGAAGAAGCCACAGCTCTAGTCAAATGAGCCGTGATCCTCTGAGGAGGCTTATGTCCCGCTGTCTCGTAGGCCAAGCGAATCATGCTCCTCAACCAAAAGGACAAAGAAGTTGCAGAGGCTTTCTGCCCCCTGCGTTTCTCAGAATACACCACAAAAAAGGATGTAGTTTGTCTGAAATCCTTTGTAGACTGAAGCTAGAACTCCAAAGCTCGAACCACATCCAAATTATGAAGTAACCTCTCCTTAGGGGAAGAGGGGTTAGGACACAAAGAAGGAACGATGATTTCTTGATTGATGTTAGACACAACCTTGGGAAGGAATCCCAAACCAGTGCGAAGAACAGCCTTAGCAGCATGAAACACCAGATAAGAAGGCTCATATTGCAAGGCCGCCAACTCAGATACTCTGCGTGCCGATACAATAGCTAACAGAAAGAGAACGTTCCAAGAAAGAATCTTAATGTCAACGGAGTGCATAGGTTTAAACAGAACCCTCTGCAATTCCTTCAGAACCAAGCTCAAGCTCCAGGGAGGAGCAGATTATCTAAAAACAGGCCTAATTCTAGACAAAGCCTGAACAAAGGACTGTATATCAGGAAGCTCCGAGAGCCTCTTGTGTAACAGGACAGACAATGCTGAAATCTGTCCCTTTAAGGAACTGGCGGCAAGACCCTTCTCCAGTCCATCCTGGAGAAAGGACAAAATCCTGGATACCCTAACCTTGTGCCAAGGATATCTGTGCTTCTCACACCAGAACAAGTCCTCCACACCTTATGATAGATGTGACGAGTGACCGGCTTTCTGGCCTGTTCGAGAGTATCAATCACTTTCTCGGAGAACCCTCACTTGGCCAAGACTAAGCGTTCAATCTCCCCGCAGTCAGCCTCAGAGAATCTAGGTTTTGATGATGAAAAGGACCCTGTTCCAGCAGATCCCTGCGACAGGGTAACCTCCATGGAGGAGACAATGACATCCCCACCAGATCCGCAAACCCTGTCCTCCGCGGCCACGACGGAGCAATCAGAATAGCCGAAGCTTGCTCCTGCTTGATGCGAGCCATTACACGAGGTAAAAGTGGCAACGGTGAAAAAATGTAAACTAGGTTGAACCCCCAAGGTACCCGCCAAGGCATCTATCAGCTCTGCCTGGGGATCCCTGAACTGCAACCCGTATCTGGGTAGCTTGCAATTGAATCTGGACGCCATGAGATCTATCTCCGGAGTCCCCCATTCGTGACAAATCTCCGCAAACACCCCGGGGTGGAGAGACCATTCCACGGATGAAAAGATTGCCTGCTGAGAAAATCGGCTTCCAAGTTGTCCACACCCAGAATGTGGATTGCTGAGAGCGAGCAGCTGTGGGACTTTGCCCATTCCAATATCTGGGACACCTCCCTCATCGCTAGATAGCTTCTCGTCCCCCCCCCCCGATGGTTGATGTAGGTCACCGAGGTAATGTCTGTCTGGAATCTGAACAACCCCAGAAGAGGTCATGCCTTCAGAGCATTGTATATCGCACGAAGTTCCAGAATATTAATTGGGAGGAGAGACTCCTCTCAAGACTATCTTTCCTGTGCCATCCGGGCACCCCAAACAGCTTCCCATCCTGCCAGACTTGCGTCCGTGGTCACAATCTCCCAGGACAGTCTCAGGAAGGATGTCCCTTGGGACAGTTGAGCCAGACGGATCAACCAAGAAAGGGATTCCCTTGTCCGATCGACCAGAGAAATCTGTTGGGATAGATCTGTATGATCACCGTTCCACTGTCTCAACATGCACAACTGGAGAGGTCTGAGATGGAACCAGGCAAATGGAATGACCGATGCTAGATACCATGAGCCCGATCACCTCCATACTCTGAGCCACAGAGGGACTGGAGTAAGACTGAAGGGTAAGACAGGTGGGCACAATCTTCCTGTGTCGCTGATCTGTGAGAAATATTCTCATAGCTATAGAATCTATTACCGTCCCCAGGAACTCCACCATGTTGCTGGGAATCAGGGAGCTATTTCCTGAGTTTATCTTCCAACCGTGAGATTGGAGCAAAAACAGAAGGGCCCTCGAGTGGTCCTCTGCGAGACTGAATGACAGCGCCTGGACTAGGATATTGTCCAGATAAGGTGAAAATGCAATGCCTCTGGACCTGGCTACTGCAAGCAATACCCCAGGAACCTTTGTGAAGACTCTCGGGGCTGTCGCCAGACCAAAGGGAAAGGCCACAAATTGGTATTGTTGGTCCAGAAATGCAAATCTCAGGAACCTGAAGTGATCCCTGTGGATTGGCACATGAAGGTAGGCATACTTTAAGTCTATTGTCGTCATAAACTGACCCTCTTGAATTAGGGGCAGAATAGATCTGATCATTTCCATTTTGAACAATGAAACAGACAGAAACTTGTTTAAATATTTTACGTCCAGAATCGGGCGGAACGTGCCCTCCTTCTTTGGGACCACAAAAAGGTTTGAATAGTAGGTGGTGAGTGCCCCAGCCATTGGGGGTGTAAGGTGCACGGTCACAAGGTACATCGTGCAGGCCCAAGAAAAGCGCACCAGTCCATAAAGACTGTGCAGCCTGACAAAAAAGGCTGGTATGTTACGAAATAGCCACAAGCCCAAGCATCACTACACATTAGCAGACAGAATCACATAACAAACATGATTAAAGTCCCCCCTGTTCAAAAACCTCCCTCAGGAGATATTAACCCTTGATTCCAAAGATAAAGGAGTCCCACTGAGACACTGACTTGTTCATATACATTACATACTCATATTGAAAGTAAAATTAAACTCTTACTGGAATCTACTCCGGGGAACAGGAACACAGCCCTTCAAGTGTGACAGATAGTAGCGTCGCTTCTGACAAGGACTTGAGCGAAGAAAGCAGGCAGCGAAACTCGTCAACGCTGATTGCCTATGGAGCTGTTAATATGAGTAAGGATGGTTTTGCAGAAAGACTCTCCCTGCATCTCTGGACTCTAACTTTCACCCAGGCTCTCACTGAGAAGCTGACAGGACTACTTTAAACTCCAGTCCCATTCCGAAGAGTACTACTCCCCATAAGAGACTAAACCGAATCTTCCGACACTTCTCTGCCAACCTCCTGTGGCAAAAGGCAAAGAATGACTGGGGAATGAGGGAAGTGGGGGAGGTATTTAAGCCTTTGGGCTGGTGTGTCTTTTCCTCCTCCTGGTGGCCAGGTTCTGTATCTCCCAAAAATAATTAATGCAGGTGTGGACTCTCCCCGTTTAAGAAGAAAAGCAACTTCACCTGCTTAGTGAAGAACAGCTTCATAGACTTGCTCTTTCACTGGACGATGAGACATTTAAGTTCCAGCAGTGATAAGCTGAAAAGTTTAGAAGATCAAGGTATGTCTTGTTTACTTATCAAAGACAAAATTGATGAACTGAAAACCAACAAGGAGAGAACACCAGTCATGAACATTGCAAACAGTAACAAAGAGGCAAGCAGTGGGTCCTCAATGACAGAACCGGTATCTGGGATGGTTAGACTAACTGATGTTGCTGCTTTACTGCCACGCAGAGAATTCAAAACGCATGGTGGTGTAATTTCCGATTGTGGTTCAGACATGTGTAACAACAGTGTATGTAGACAAATTGATGAGGGTCTGAAAGAACAATTCTCTGAATCTGAAATCATACGCACAGTGTTAAGAATGATCAAACCAGGTAACATTAAGACATGTTGACTAATAAAGATGATCTTACTGTTGCAGAATTGAAAAGGTTTTTGAAGTCACATATAAGAGAACAAAGTTGTACTGAGTTGTTTCAGGAGCTTAGCAATGCTAAACAGCTAGATAAAGAAACACCACAGCGGTTTTTCTATAGGTTAGTGGGATTAAAACAAAAATTTATTTCTGCATCTCAACATGGTGGGTCAGAGTTTAACTATGACAAAAGTCTGGTGCAGGGGGTATTCCTTCATACACTGGATCAGGGGCTAAACAAGAATTCAAGAATAATCTGTTCAGCACTGCAACAATTGGCAGGGATTTCTCATTCAAGGACTACCCCTTACCACCCACAGGTTAATCCAGTTGAAAGACTGAACCGTACCTTGTTGCAGATGCTTCGCACTCTGGAGGAAGAGAAAAAGACTAACTGGAAAGAACATCTTCCACATCTGGTTCATGCGTATAATTGTACCAGAAATGAAGCCACTGGATACTCACCATTCTTTCTACTGCATGGAAGATCTCCCCGGTTCCCAATTGATCTGATGCTTAACCTAAAATCAGAAAACGAGACACAAAGTCACCCGACGTTTGCTCAGAAGTGGGCATCCAGAATGCAAGAAGCTTACAAAATTGCATCTGAAAACAGCCAAAAATCATCTGCTAAAGAAAAGAAGTACTACGATAGGAAGGTGAAAGGAGTACTTCTTCAACCTGGTGATCAGGGGTTAGTACGAAATCTCTCTGAGAGAGGAGGTCCGGGTAAGCTTTGTGCACTGATTTTTCCAAGTATGGACAGAGTGGTGGAAAGGATCAAAGATGGGCTTGTGTACAAGATCCAACCTGAAACTGGTAAAAAGACTATTCGAGTAATCTTTTACTACCAGTGAATGACTTACCTGTTGAAGACCGCAATCCAAAAGCGCCAGTGAAAAAAAGACAAGTGGTTAAGATAAGACACATATAGATATAGTATATAGACCAGGGGGAGGAATGCTTGGATAAGGAAGAATGGTACTATCCTTACCTACCAGTGACTACAAAAAAACCATGACCATCCTGCACCTCAACAAAAGTCTCAAACTGAACATATGCCTCCATTAAGACCTTCCGCAAAAGAGTTCAATCCTAAAACATTAGAACCAGTATATGAACAGGAAGACAGGATAGACTGACTACCAGATTCAGGAAGAGGAAATGTTTAGGCTAGAACCACAAGAATGGCCTATGCCAAGTCAAGCATTACCTGTAAGATAAGAAATGCAACTGGAGAACAGTGATGGAGAAGAACTAGATTATGTGAGAAGATTAAACAGACATGCAAAGCCTAAAGAAATTTTGACACATGACACATTAGGTCAGCCAATTTACTGACAAAGTCAGATTAACACAGTGCAAATTTACATGATTCCAGTCAGTCCAATGACTTACCAGGTAGTTAATGCAGTTCCTTGGTGGCAACCAATACCTATCTGAACTTGTTAGATGACTAAGAGATGATAGACTGACTGAGTATTAATGCCAGGAGACATCAAAAAGAAGGAGGGGAGAGTATGATGGACTGGAAATTAGATTGTGGAAATTAGAAAAATATACACCACACAATTTTTTTTTATTTGAAGTTTCTGAGTCCTTTAAAAGGTGTTCTGTAAGCAGTCTGTAGGTGGCGCATGATGCTGTAATGAGGGAGGAAGTGACCAGAATTGGAAATAAAGAAAAGAATGTGCCAGAATAAAAATTGCTTTTGCTTCTCATTGTTCTACAGTTACTGCCTCTCATTTTCCCATGTATGAGACCGGTAACACATACACAAAAACTGAATTTTAAACTCGGTGTTAATCCTTTCCTCACATGACAACACATGAAAATGGAGATTATTACATGACAAACTGATTCTTGACTTTGTATTTAACACCTGCCACTGCGGTCTCCCCCCAATCGCTACACTTACCCAAACAGGAATAGAAGAACAAATGAGGAGGAAAAGTAGACTTATACCAGAAAGTAGGGTTCCACCGATACCATTTTTTTAAGACCAAATACAAGTACCGATACTTTTTTTTTTTTATGTCATGTGACAATTTCTCAAGCACAATACAGACTAATGATTTAAGATAGCGTCTTTATAATTATGAAGAACTGTAACTCAAAAGACGTTATGAAATAATAAAACAGTTTTATTTGCTTGTTGTCACAAAGTTGTAAAAACTCGAAAAAAAATTCACAGAACAGGTTTATAAATAAAAATTACAATAAAATATATTAACAACAACAATACATAACAAATGTAAAATCACAACCAACAAAAAGTGCAATACAGTTAAAAATATAACAGTGCACTGTTTAATCTCGTTCAGAGAGGGATCCAGAGAAAATACACAAAGACAAACATACACACACCCTCACAGAGGCACCCACAGAAAAAGCTCAAAGACATATGCACACACCCTCACAGACATCCACAGAAAATGCACAAAGACATACACACCCACCACACCCACCCTCATAGAGAGACCCACAGATAAAAAATACATACACACTCATAGAGACACAAACCAAAGCACAAAGACAAACACAGACACCCACAGGAGGTAACATTTATGCACCTTGCATCCCCTAAATCAACAGTGTGTGACATGCATGATAAATATTTTTTTAGAAATTAAGAGATCACTTTTTAAAGAATCATATTTGTAAATGTGCAAACAAAAATAATTCTGTGAATGCAAAATTGTACATTAATGAGCTGGGTAGATGGCTAGATGAAGAAAAGTACCTTTAAAAGGTTGACATATGTTTGTTTGTTTTTTCCCCATTTTCCCCAACCAAGAGCACCACTTCAAATATAGTGTACGAATGTTCCCATCTGTCAGATGTACTTATGGATTTTGAAAATGACGTACTCTATATGGTCTTGGTGGGACCATAAGCTGTGGTACTCATACCATTAGATCTGGTTAAATGCAGGATTTAGGCTTGTTGGTATGTATTTCAAAATTAAGTCAGCTGTAGTGTAAACTGAACAGTTTTAAGTTAACCTGTCTCATTTCAAACACTGAGCAATCTTAGTCTGAGAGTATAACATTTTATGTATGCCTCCTTGCATCTGGAAAGTCTGGATATATATATATATATAAAATGCATATCTGCCATTTGTGTATTGAGGAGGAAACATTTCTGCATGGCTTTAAATATAGAATTTCTACAGCATTGTCAAATAATCATAAATACACTGCTGCTAAAAGAAAAAATTGTTTTTATGGACCCCTGGCCCCACCATACACCTACTACCACACTGAAGTTACAATCCGAAATTGCACAAAGAAATAAAAAAACATTTGCTAAGTAAGTCATACCTCCTCTGCAAATGAAAGTGATCTACCGTCTGACTCAGGCACACACTGTACAAACAAAGTGCCTAGCCTGTCTCACACTGTGCATAGTGGTTTAGTGCACACTCAGAAATCCTCTCAAATGCTAATACTTTACTCCTTGTAATAACATTTACCACGCTCAATTAGCACTCTGCTGTAGTACCCACTGGTGGCTGCCCAAATTTAAAAACAGAATTTATGTTTACCTGATAAATTACTTTCTCCAACGGTGTGTCCGGTCCACGGCGTCATCCTTACTTGTGGGATATTCTCTTCCCCAACAGGAAATGGCAAAGAGCCCAGCAAAGCTGGTCACATGATCCCTCCTAGGCTCCGCCTTCCCCAGTCATTCGACCGACGTAAAGGAGGAATATTTGCATAGGAGAAATCATATGATACCGTGGTGACTGTAGTTAGAGAAAATAAATCATCAGACCTGATTAAAAAACCAGGGCGGGCCGTGGACCGGACACACCGTTGGAGAAAGTAATTTATCAGGTAAACATAAATTCTGTTTTCTCCAACATAGGTGTGTCCGGTCCACGGCGTCATCCTTACTTGTGGGAACCAATACCAAAGCTTTAGGACACGGATGATGGGAGGGAGCAAATCAGGTCACCTAGATGGAAGGCACCACGGCTTGCAAAACCTCTCTCCCAAAAATAGCCTCAGAAGAAGCAAAAGTATCAAATTTGTAAAATTTGGTAAAAGTGTGCAGTGAAGACCAAGTCGCTGCCTTACATAACTGATCAACAGAAGCCTCGCTCTTGAAGGCCCATATGGAAGCCACAGCCCTAGTAGAATGAGCTGTGATTCTTTCAGGAGGCTGCCGTCCGGCAGTCTCATAAGCCAATCTGATGATGCTTTTAAGCCAAAAAGAGAGAGAGGTAGAAGTTGCTTTTTGACCTCTCCTTTTACCAGAATAAACAACAAACAAGGAAGATGTTTGTCTGAAATCCTTTGTAGCCTCTAAATAGAACTTTAGAGCACGAACTACATCCAAATTGTGCAACAAACGTTCCTTCTTTGAAACTGGATTCGGACACAAAGAAGGCACAACTATCTCCTGGTTAATATTTTTGTTAGAAACAACTTTCGGAAGAAAACCAGGTTTAGTACGCAAAACCACCTTATCTGCATGGAACACCAGATAAGGAGGAGAACACTGCAGAGCAGATAACTGTAGACAGGCTTGATTCTAACCAGAGCCTGAACAAAAGCCTGAACATCTGGCACAGCCGCCAGCTTCTTGTGAAGTAAAACAGATAAAGCAGAAATCTGTCCCTTCAAAGAACTTGCAGATAATCCTTTCTCCAAACCCTCTTGCAGAAAGGATAGAATCTTAGGAATTTTTACCCTGTTCCATGGGAATCCTTTTGATTCGCACCAACAGATATAATTTTTCCATATTTTATGGTAAATTTTTCTAGTTACAGGCTTTCTAGCCTGAATAAGAGTATCAATGACAGAATCTGAGAACCCACGCTTTGATAAAATCAAGCGTTCAATCTCCAAGCAGTCAGTTGGAGTGATGCCAGATTCGGATGTTCGAACGGACCTTGAACAAGAAGGTCCCGTCTCAACGGTAGCTTCCATGGTGGAGCCGATGACATATTCACCAGGTCTGCATACCAAGTTCTGCGTGGCCACGCAGGAGCTATCAAGATCACCGAAGCCCTCTCCTGATTGATCCTGGCTACCAGCCTGGGAATGAGAGGAAACGGTGGGAACACATAAGCTAGGTTGAAGGTCCAGGGCGCTACTAGTGCATCTACTAGAGTCGCCTTGGGATCCCTGGATCTGGACCCGTAGCAAGGAACCTTGAAGTTCTGACGAGACGCCATCAGATCCATGTCTGGAAAGCCCCATAATTGAGTTATTTGGGCAAAGATTTCCGGATGGAGTTCCCACTCCCCCGGATGAAATGTCTGACGACTCAGAAAATCCGCTTCCCAATTTTCCACTCCTGGGATGTGGATTGCAGACAAGTGGCAGGAGTGAAGCTCCGCCCATTGAATTACTTTGGTCACTTCTTCCATCGCCAGGGAACTCCTTGTTCCCCCCTGATGGTTGATATATGCAACAGTCGTCATGTTGTCGGATTGAAACCTTATGAATTTGGCCTTTGCTAGTTGAGGCCAAGCCTTGAGAGCATTGAATATCGCTCTCAGTTCCAGAATGTTTATCGGGAGAAGAGATTCTTCCCGAGACCATAGACCCTGAGCTTGCAGGTGTTTCCAGACCGCGCCCCAGCCCACCAGGCTGGCGTCGGTCGTTACAATGACCCACTCTGGTCTTCTGAAGCTCATCCCTTGGGACAGGTTGTCCAGGGTCAGCCACCAGCGGAGTGAATCTCTGGTCCTCTGATCTACTTGGATCGTCGGGGACAAATCTGTATAATCCCCATTCCACTGTCTGAGCATGCACAGTTGTAATGGTCTTAGATGAATTCGCGCAAAAGGAACTATGTCCATTGCCGCAACCATCAAACCTATTACTTCCATGCACTGCGCTATGGAAGGAAGAAGAACAGAATGAAGTACTTGACAAGAGCTTAGAAGTTTTGATTTTCTGGCTTCTGTCAGAAAAATCTTCATTTCCAAGGAGTCTATTATTGTTCCCAAGAAGGGAACTCTTGTTGACGGGAATAGAGAACTTTTTTCTACGTTCACTTTCCACCCGTGAGATCTGAGAAAGGCTAGGACAATGTCCGTATGAGCCTTTGCTTGAGGTAGAGACGACGCTTGAATCAGTATGTCGTCCAAGTAGGGTACTACTGCAATGCCCCTTGGCCTTAGCACCGCTAGAAGGGACCCTAGTACCTTTGTGAAAATTCTTGGAGCAGTGGCTAGTCCGAATGGAAGTGCCACAAACTGGTAATGCTTGTCCAGAAAGGCGAATCTTAGGAACCGATGATGTTCCTTGTGGATAGGAATATGTAGATACGCATCCTTTAAATCCACCGTGGTCATGAATTGACCTTCCTGGATGGTAGGAAGAATTGTCCGAATGGTTTCCATCTTGAACGATGGGACCTTGAGAAATTTGTTTAGGATCTTGAGATCCAAAATTGGCCTGAATGTTCCCTCTTTTTTGGGAACTATGAACAGATTGGAGTAAAACCCCATCCCTTGTTCTCCTAATGGAACAGGATGAATCACTCCCATTTTTAACAGGTCTTCTACACAATGTAAGAATGCCTGTCTTTTCATTTGGTCTGAAGACAATTGAGACCTGTGGAACCTTCCCCTTGGGGGTAGTTCCTTGAATTCCAGGAGATAACCTTGAGAAACTATTTCTAGCGCCCAAGGATCCTGAACATCTCTTGCCCAAGCCTGAGCGAAGAGAGAGAGTCTGCCCCCCACCAGATCCGGTCCTGGATCGGGGGCCAGCATCTCATGCTGTCTTGGTAGCGGTAGCAGGCTTTTTGGCCTGCTTACCTTTGTTCCAGCCTTGCATCGGTCTCCAGGCTGGCTTGGTTTGAGAAGAATTACCCTCTTGCTTAGAGGATGTAGAATTTGAGGCTGGTCCGTTTCTGCGAAAGGGACGAAAATTTGTTTTATTTTTAGCCTTAAAAGACCTATCCTGAGGAAGGGCGTGGCCCTTTCCCCCAGTGATGTCTGAAATAATCTCTTTCAAGTCAGGGCCAAACAGCGTTTTCCCCTTGAAAGGGATGTTAAGCAATTTGTTCTTGGAGGACACATCCGCTGACCAAGACTTTAGCCAAAGCGCTCTGCGCGCCACAATAGCAAAACCTGAATTTTTCGCCGCTAATCTAGCTAATTGCAAAGTGGCGTCTAAGGTAAAAGAGTTAGCCAACTTAAGTGCTTGAACTCTGTCCATAACCTCCTCATAAGAGGATGCTTGATTGAGTGACTTTTCTAGTTCCTCGAACCAGAAACACGCTGCTGTAGTGACAGGAACAATGCATGAAATTGGTTGTAGAAGGTAACCTTGCTGAACAAACATCTTTTTAAGCAAACCCTCTAATTTTTTATCCATAGGATCTTTAAAAGCACAACTATCTTCTATAGGGATAGTGGTGCGTTTGTTTAGAGTAGAAACCGCCCCCTCGACCTTGGGGACTGTCTGCCATAAGTCCTTCCTGGGGTCGACCATAGGAAATAATTTCTTAAATATAGGGGGAGGGACAAAAGGTATGCCGGGCCTTTCCCATTCTTTATTTACAATGTCCGCCACCCGCTTGGGTATAGGAAAAGCTTCGGGGGGCACCGGGACCTCTAGGAACCTGTCCATCTTACATAATTTCTCTGGAATGACCAAATTGTCACAATCATCCAGAGTAGATAACACCTCCTTAAGCAGAGCGCGGAGATGTTCCAATTTAAATTTAAATGTAATAACGTCAGGTTCAGCTTGTTGAGAAATTTTTCCTGAATCTGAAATTTCTCCCTCAGACAAAACCTCCCTAGCCCCTTCAGACTGGTGTAAGGGCATGTCAGAACCATTATCATCAGCGTCCTCATGCTCTTCAGTATCTAAAACAGAGCAGTCGCGCTTTCGCTGATAAGTGGGCATTTTGGCTAAAATGTTTTTAATAGAATTATCCATTACAGCCGTTAATTGTTGCATAGTAAGGAGGATTGGCGCACTAGATGCACTAGGGGCCTCCTGAGTGGGCAAGACTGGTGTAGACATAGAAGGGGATGATGCAGTACCATGCTTACTCCCCTCACTTAAGGAATCATTTTGGGCAACATTATTATCAGTGGCATCATTGTCCCTACTTTGTTTGTCACATACATCACATATATTTAAATGGATAGGAACCTTGGCTTCCGAACATACAGAACATCGTCTATCTGATAGTTCAGACATGTTAATAGGCATAAACTTGATAACAAAGCACAAAAAACGTTTTAAAATAAAACCGTTACTGTCTCTTTAAATTTTAAACTGAACATACTTTTTTACTGAATATACACAAAAGTATGAAGGAAATGTTCAAAATTCACCAAATTTTCACCACAGTGTCAAAAAGCCTTAAAAGTATTGCACACCAAATTTGAAAGCTTTAACTCTTAAAATAACGGAACATGAGCCGTTTTTACATTTAACCCCTATACAGTCCCTGGTATCTGCTTTGCTGAGACCCAACCAAGCCCAGAGGGGAATACGATACCAAATGACGCCTTCAATAAGCTTTTTCAGTGGATCTGAGCTCCTCACACATGCATCTGCATGCCTTGCTTCTCAAAAACAACTGCGCATTAGTGGCGCGAAAATGAGGCTCTGCCTATGACTAGAAAAGGCCCCCAGTGAAAAAGGTGTCCAATACAGTGCCTGTCCGTTTTTTTAACAAAATTGCCAAGATTAAAATAACTCTCCAAAGTTATAAACCATTAAATATGCTTATATAGTAATAGTTTTGGCCCAGAAAAATGTCTACCAGTCTTTAAAGCCCTTGTGAAGCCCTTTTATTCTTATATTGAAAATTAAGAAAATGGCTTACCGGATCCCATAGGGAAAATGACAGCTTCCAGCATTACCAAGTCTTGTTAGAAATGTGTCATACCTCAAGCAGCAAAAGTCTGCTCACTGTTTCCCCCAACTGAAGTTAATTCCTCTCAACAGTCCTGTGTGGAAACAGCCATCGATTTTAGTAACGGTTGCTAAAATCATTTTCCTCTTACAAACAGAAATCTTCATCTCTTTTCTGTTTCAGAGTAAATAGTACATACCAGCACTATTTTAAAATAACAAACTCTTGATTGAAGAATAAAAACTACATTTAAACACCAAAAAACTCTGAGCCATCTCCGTGGAGATGTTGCCTGTGCAACGGCAAAGAGAATGACTGGGGAAGGCGGAGCCTAGGAGGGATCATGTGACCAGCTTTGCTGGGCTCTTTGCCATTTCCTGTTGGGGAAGAGAATATCCCACAAGTAAGGATGACGCCGTGGACCGGACACACCTATGTTGGAGAAAAATTTTTTTTTTTTTTTTTTTTTTTTTAGTTCTTGCCTCATGGGGCCCTTCTGGCTCATTGGGTCCCTGACAGGAGTCACCCCTGTCACCCCCTGATGGCGGCCCTGCTTCCTGAGTCAGAAAGTTCCCCCTCAGATAGAAGTTCCCTACCCCCCAAATCAGATCCCTGTGAATGTATATCGGAAATAGCCATCAAAGCATCAGAAGTCGCAGGAACCAAGGTGTCTTCTGCCCTGCTGCTTTTGCCCTGTAACACTGGCAACTTGGATAAAACCTCTGTAAGAGTGGATGACATAACTGCAGCCATATCCTGCAGAGTAAATGAAGTGGACGCGGTTGAGGAACACGGCGTCGCTTGGGTGGGCGTTAAAGGTTGTGACGCTTGGGGAGAAAGTAGCGGCATACCCCGAGTCTCATCAGTCTGAGAAGCATCCTTAGACATACTTGCATTAAAGAAAATCTGTTCTTTACATTGTAAGGCCCTTTCAGTTCATGAGGGACAAAAAGTAAGAGGGGGTTCCACATTGGCATCTAAACACATAGAACAGGTAGTTTCCTGAAGTTCAGCCATGTTAAACAGACTAGCAATAGCAATATTAGTCATTCTTTACTTGATATATTCAACCTTGAAAGTCAAATTTTATAGTAAAATATTTGAAATGAAAAAACCTACTGTGCCTTTAAATAATAAAAGCGCAACAATTCTTCTGCTTGCAGTAATAATAACTTTGCAGCGATAAAAAGTGCCATCCAAGACTTAAAGGGACACTGAACCAAAAGTTTTTCTTTTGTGATTCAGATAGAGTATTAATTTTTAAGCAACTTTCTAATTTACTCCTATTATCAAATTTTCTTTATTCTCTTGGTATATTTATTTGAAATGCAAGAATCTAAGTTTAGATGCCGGCCCATTTTGGTGAACAACCTGGGTTGTCCTTGCCGATTGGTGGAAAAAATCCATCCACCAATCAAAAAGTGCTGTCCAGAGTTCTTAACCCAAAAAAGCTTAGATGGCTTTTATTTCAAATAAAGATAGCAAGAGAACGAAGTAAAATTGATAATAGGAGTAAATTAGAAAGTTGCTTAAAATCGCATGCTCTATCTGAATCACAAAAGAAAAAAATTGGGTTCAGTGTCCCTTTAACAATACTGCTCCGTTTGTTCAGTTCAGCTATGTATCAAACTTAAAAAAAGGTAATAAAACTCTTGACACTTGCACCTCGCCACAGCTCTGCTGCGGCGCCTAACTGCCCCCAGACCAACACTGATCTTCCGTGAGCGGCGCTCCCAAGTCTCTTTGTACCCTTATATGCACAAACTGACTTAGGTCACACCGGAACCCAGGAACCTGCTGCTAGTCGGAGATCCGGATGACTACTGCGCGGCTGAGCACGTGAAAACTAGACCCCGCCCACCGTGGGCGTAAATCGAGTCAAATTGAGACCCGCATGGGAAGAAAAATATGTTGGTTTTCACATAACCCCAAACAACGAAAAACGTCAATGTGCCCCTCTTAAACACACATTCCCTTAGCCAAGTCTAAGTTATTACAATAATGACAGCCCTTAGGGAATGAACCGCATCTCCCAGCGTCAGTCCACACACAGCATAGTCAGCATTAGTGAACACAATAAAGTCACTGCACAAACACTTGATAATTAATAAAAGAAAAAGGGAATTCCAGGCACACCATTTCATTTTACATAGTGCATACCGTTATCCCTCCCCAGTACAGGGGATAATGTCAGCCTGTTTTGATGTATCTAGTCTCCACAAAAGCAAATGACTGAACAGATCTCAATGCTGAGCGTAGCATGACACGGTTCCCCCACTATGAAGATGTTCTTTACACTACCTTCAACCGATCTGTGGGAAACAGCAGGATCTTAGAGAATGTTTGCCAAGATCATCAACAATCAGGGCAGAAAATAAAATGTCTCCACTCCTCTTGGGAAGTTATTGACTGACGATTTCTTCCTGAGAAAAAAAGTACTCACTGGCACCATTTTAAAACAAAAAACTTCTTGATTGAAGAATCTAAACTAAGACCTCACTTTACCTCTTCCTATAACTAACACAGGCAAAGAGAATGACTGGAGTGGGAGGGAAGGAAGGAGCTATATATACAGCTCTGCTGTGGTGCTCTTTGCCTCCTCCTGCTGACCAGGAGGCGTAATCCCATAAGTAAGGATGAAATTTGTGGACTCGTCATATCTTGTAAAAGAAAGTTTATATGTTTATTTGAAGGTGGTATAGCAGCCATAGCCTTCTATATCGCATCATCAATATAATTTTTCATATCAACAGGGATATCATGTACTTAAGATGTTGAAGAAACAACAGATACTGTACTAGCACTAATAGAAACCTTCACAAGCTTATCATGACAACTGTTGCATACTACAGCTGGAGATATAATCTCCACTATCAGATACACTTAGCTTTGGTTGAACTGTGTTCAGGCAGCATGGTTCCTACAGCAGCTTCTGAGACAGGATCAGATTGAGACATCTTGTAAAATGTAAAAAAAAAATAAAAAAAAATAACATTGAAAAGAAATATCTTATTTCCACATATAGCAGTTCCAGGAATGGGAAAAATGCAAATGCTAAATTTGGCAAATAAAAAGCAAATAGCATAGCCCTCTGAGCATAAAGAAGGCAAGGAGGTAAAATAAAAATACATCCGGAAATGACGCAACTCGCGTCATAACACAATTTCGTGCCAAACAACCTATAGCGTCAATTAAGATGCAAGAAATGCCGAACTATTCTCGCGCCAAGAATGACACAATAAATAACAGCATTTTGCGCCCTAGCAAGCTTAATTTGCCCACAAGTTTTTCAAGAAAAAACAAGTCAAATTGAAAAAAACTAAATTTATGCTTACCTGATAAATTTCTTTCTTTTGCGATGTACCAAGTCCACGGATTCATCCTAACTTCTGGGATATTGTCCTTCCTGACAGGAAGTAGCAAAGAGAGCACCACAGCAGAGCTGTCTATATAGCTCCCCCTTAACTCCACCCCCAAGTCATTTGACCGAAGGCCAAGGAAGAAAAGGAGAAACTATAAGGTGCAGAGGTGGACTCAGTACATCGCAAAAGAAAGAAATATATCAGGTAAGCATACATTTTGTTTTCTTTTGCATGATGTACCGAGTCCACAGATTCATCCTAACTTGTGGGATACCAATACCAAAGCTATAGGACACGGATGAAGGGAGGGACAAGACAGGAACCTAAACGGAAGGCACCACTGCTTGCAAAACCTTTCTCCCAAAAATAGCCTCCGAAGAAGCAAAAGTATGAAATTTATAAAATTTTGAAAAGGCATGAAGCGACGACCAAGTCGCAGCCTTACAAATCTGTTTAACAGAAGCATCCTTTTTTAAAGCCCATGTGGAAGCTACCGCTCTAGTAGAATGAGCTGTAATAATTTCAGGAGGCTGCTGTCCAGCATTCTCATAAGCCAACCGGATGATGCTTTTCAGCCTAAAGGAAAGAGAAGTCGCCGTAGCATTTGACCCCTACGCTTTCCAGAATAGACAACAAAGAAGATGTTTGACGAAAATCTTTGGTTGCCTGCAAATTAAATTTCAAAGCACGAACCACGTCCAAGTTGTGCAACAGACGTTCCTTCTTACAAGAAGGATTAGGACACAGAGAAGGAACAACAATTTCTTGATTGATATTCCTGTTAGTAACAACCTTAGGTAGGAACTCAGGCTTGGTATGCAAAACCACCTTATCAGCATGGAACACAAGATAAGGTGAGTCACATTGTAATGCAGATAGTTCAGAAACTCTTCGAGCTGAAGAGATAGCAACTAAGAACAAAACTTTCCAAGATAAAAGCTTAATATCTATGGAATGCATGGGTTCAAACGGAACCCCCTGAAGAACTCTAAGAACTAAATTTAGACTCCATGGCGGAGCAATAGGTATAAACACAGGCTTAATTCTAACTAAAGCCTGACACAAGCCCGAACGTCTGGAACATCTCCCAGACACTTGTGCATCAAAATAGACAGAGCAGATATCTGTCCCTTTAGGGTACTAGCTGATAATCCTTTCTCCAATCCCTCTTGGAGAAAAGACAAAATCCTAGGAATCCTGATTTTACTCCAGGAGAAGCCTTTGGATTTGCACCAAAAAAGATATTTACACCATATCTTATGATAAATTTTCCTGGTAACAGGCTTTCGAGCCTGAATCAAGGTATTTATGACTGACTCAGAGAAACCCCGCTTTGATAGAATCAAGCGTTAAATCTCCAAGCAGTCAGTTGCAGAGAAATTAGATTTGGATGCTTGAATGGACCTTGAATCAGAAGGTCCTGTCTCAATGGCAGAAGCCATGGTGCAAGGGATGACATGTCCACCAGGTCTGCATACTTAGTCCTGCGTGGCCACGCAGGCACTATCAAAATCACTGATGCTCTCTCCTGTTTGATTCTGGCAATCAGACGTGGAAGGAGATGGAAAGGTGGAAACACATAAGCCAGGTTGAACGACCAGGGTACTGCTAGAGCATCTATCAGTACAGCCTGAGGATCCCTTGACCTGGAGCCGTAACAAAGAAGTTTGGCGTTCTGACGAGACGCCATCAGATCCAACTCTGGTGTGCCCCATAACCGAACCAGCTGAGCAAACACCTCCGGATGGAGTTCCCACTCCCCCGGATGAAAAGTCTGACGACTTAGAAAATCTGCCTCCCAGTTCTCTACACCTGGGATATAGATCGCTGACAGATGGCAAGAGTGAGCCTCTGCCCATTGGATTATCCTTGAGACCTCTATCATCTCTAAGGAACTCTTTGTTCCGCCCTGATGATTGTTATAAGCCACAGTCGTGATGTTGTCCGACTGAAACCTGATGAATCTGGCCGAAGCCAGCTGAGGCCATGCCTGGAGAGCATTGAATATCGCTCTTAATTCCAGAATATTTATCGGTAGGAGAGCCTCCTCCCGAGACAACAAACCCTGAGCTTTCAGGGAATTCCAGACTGCACCCCAGCCCAGAAGACTGGCGTCTGTCGTCACTATAACCCATTCTGGCCTGCGGAAACACATTCCCTGGGACAGATGATCCTGTGACAACCACCAAAGGAGAGAGTCTCTGGTCTCTTGATCCAGATTTATCTGAGGAGATAAATCCACATAATCCCCATTCCACTGATTGAGCATGCATAGTTGCAGTGGTCTGAGATGCAAGCGAGCAAACGGAACTATGACCGTTGCCGCTACCATTAGTCCGATTAACTCCATACACTGAGCCACTGACGGCCGAGGAATGGAATGAAGAGCTCGGCAGGTGGACAAAATCTTTGATTTCCTGACCTCCGTCAGAAATATTTTCATGTCCACCGAGTCTATCAGAGTCCCTAGAAATGAAACTCTTGTGAGGGGGGAAAGAGAACTCTTCTTTACGTTCACTTTCCACCTGTGAGACCTTAGAAAGGCCAACACCAAGTCCGTGTGAGACTTGGCTAGTTGGAAGGACGACGCTGAATTAGAATGTCGTCTAGATAAGGCGCCACTGCTATGCCCCGTGGCCTTAGAACCGCCAGAAGGGACCCTAGCACCTTCGTGAAGATTTGCGGCGCTGTGGCCAACCCGAAAGGAAGAGCCACAAACTGATAATGCTTGTCCAGAAAGGCGAACCTGAGGAACTGGTGATGATCTTTGTGGATAGGAATGTGCAGATACGCATCCTTTAAGTCCACAGTGGTCATATATTGACCCTCCTGGATCAATGGTAAGATAGTCCAAATGGTCTCCATCTTGTAAAGATGGAACTCTTAGGAATTGGTTTAGGATCTTGAGATCCAGAATTGGTCTGAAGGTTCCCTCCTTTTTGGGAACTATAAACAGATTGGAGTAGAACCCCTGCCCCTGTTCTGCTTTTGGAACTGGACAGATCACTCCCATGGTAAAAAGGTCTTCTACAAGGCATAAGAACGCCTCTCTTTTTGTCGGGTTTACAGACAATTGAGAAAGATGGAACCTCACCCTTGGATGGGAATCCTTGAAATCTAGAAGGTATCCCTGGGTTACAATTTCTACTGCCCAGGAATCCTGAACGTCTCTTGCCCAGGCCTGAGCAAAGAGAGAGAGTCTGCCCCTTACTAGATCCGGTCCCGGATCGGGGGCTACCCATCATGCTGACTTAGTGGCAGCAGCAGGCTTTTTGGCCTGTTTACCCTTGTTCCAAGCCTGATTAGGTTTCCAGGTTGGCTTGGATTGAGCAAAGTTCCCCTCTTGCTTTGCAGCAGGGGAAGAGGTAGAGGGACCACTCTTGAAGTTTCGAAAGGAACAAAAATTATTTTGTTTGGTCCTTGTCTTATTTGACTTATCCTGAGGGAGGGTATGACCCTTCCCTCCAGTAATGTCTGAAATGATCTCTTTCAATGCAGGCCCGAATAGGGTCTTACCTTTGAAAGGGATGGACAAAAGCTTAGATTTAGATGACACATCAGCTGACCAGGACTTAAGCCATAACGCTCTATGCGCTAAAATGGCAAAACCTGAATTCTTAGCCGCTAGTTTAGCAAGATGAAAAGCGGCGTCTGTAATAAAAGAATTAGCCAACTTAGCCTTAATTCTGTCCACAATATCATCTAGTGGGGTCTCCATCTGAAGAGCCTCTTCTAGAGCCTCAAACCAAAAGGCAGCTGCAGTGGTTACAGGAACAATGCATGCTATAGATTGAAGAAGTAAACCTTGATGAACAAAAATTTTCTTTAGGAGACCCTCTAATTTTTTTATCCATAGGATCAATGAAAGCACAACTGTCTTCAATAGGTATAGTTGTACGCTTAGCCAGGGTAGAAATAGCTTCCTCCACCTAAGGGACCGTCTGCCATGGGTCCTTTATGGTGTCAGAAATGGGAAACGGAATACCTGGTTTATCCCACTCCTTAGTAACAATGTCCAAAATCCTCTTAGGCACCAGAAACACATCAGTGTAAACAGGAACCTCTAAATATTTGTCCATTTTACACAATTTCTCTGGAACTACAATAGGGTCACAATCATCCAGAGTAGCTAAAACCTACCTGAGCAATACGCGGAGGTGCTCTAGCTTAAATTTAAATGCCGTCATATCTGAATCTGTCTGAGAGAACATCTTTCCTGAATCAGAAATCTCTCCCTCAGACAGCAAATCCCTCATCCCTACCTCAGAACATTGTGAGGGAATATCGGATACGGCAACTAAAGCATCAGAAGGCTTAGCATTTGTTCTTAACCCAGAGCTACTGCGCTTCCCTTGCAACCCAAGCAGCTTAGATAAAACCTCTGTGAGGGTAGTATTCATAACTGAAGCCATACCTTGCAAGGTGAAAAAATTAGACGCACTAGAAGTACTCGGCGTCGCTTGTGCGGGCGTTACTGGTTGTGACACTTGGGGAGAACTAGATGGCAAAACCTGATTTCCTTCTGTCTGAGAATCATCTAATGCCAAACTTTTATAAGTCAAAATATGCTGTTTGCAATTTATAGACATATCAGTACAAGTGGGACACATTCTAAGAGGGGGTTCCACAATGGCTTCTAAACATATTGAACAATGAGTTTCCTCAGTGTCAGACATGTTTAACAGACTAGTAAGAAAGCAAGCAAGCTTGGAAAACACTTTATTTAATGAAAAAAAACACAATTTGCAAAAACAGTACTGTGCCTTTAAGAGAAAAAAAGGCATACACAAACTGCAAAACAGGTTAAAACTGCTTCAATTTTTCTGAAATTTTAACAGTGTACCCACTAAGCTTTAGAAGGATAGCACCACAAGTAACAAAGCAATAGACCCCCAAATGAAAAACGGTTTGAAATATGTCTAAAACCGGTTAAAACCCCTGCTAGCACCTTGCCACAGCTCTGCTGTGGCCCTACCTGCCCTTAGGAAGCGATAATATGGGGTTTAAAGCTTCAATTAGTCCCTCAGAAGACTCACAGGACCTCAGGAGAAGTTGCTTGCTGCTTGTAAATGTAGGCCCCGCCCACCTCACTCGATGTTGCTGGGGCCTACACAAAACTAACAAACCCTGCCTGAAAGCCATGTGGGTTATAAACAACCCCAAAGAACCCTCAAGCAAATGTCCCATAAAACTGAAAACGTTACTCCCAGACACAAAAACGTTTGTCCCAAATTCACATAAACTGAGTGCCCACAAAAAATTAACCCTTTATGCAAGCTTGTAAAAACCTCTCATAACACTAGGATTACTGCTTCCCCTAAAGGGGACACTGTCAGCCTTTCTGAGTTAACACAGTCTCTGCAGAAAAACATAATTTATGCTTACCTGATAAATTTATTTCTCTTGTAGTGTATTCAGTCCACGGATCATCCATTACTTATGGGATATATTCCCTTCCCAACAGGAAGTTGCAAGAGGATCACCCAAAGCAGAGCTGCTATATAGCTCCTCCCCTCACATGTCATATCCAGTCATTCGACCGAAACAAGACAAGAAAGGAGAAACCATAGGGAGCAGTGGTGACTGGAGTTTTAATTAAAATTTAGATCTGCCTTAAAAAAGACAGGGCGGGCCGTGGACTGAATACACTACAAGAGAAATAAATTTATCAGGTAAGCATAAATTATGTTTTCTCTTGTTAAGTGTATTCAGTCCACGGATCATCCATTACTTATGGGATACCAATACCAAAGCTAAAGTACACGGATGATGGGAGGTACAAGGCAGGAACTTAAACGGAAGGAACCACTGCCTGTAGAACCTTTCTCCCAAAAACAGCCTCCGAAGAAGCAAAAGTGTCAAATTTGTAAAAATTTGAAAAAGTGTGAAGCGAAGACCAAGTTGCAACCTTGCAAATCTGTTCAACAGTGGCCTCATTCTTAAAGGCCCAGGTGGAAGCCACAGCTCTAGTGGAATGAGCTGTAATTCTTTCAGGGGGCTGCTGTCCAGCAGTCTCATAGGCTAAACGTATTATGCTACGAAGCCAAAAGGAGAGAGAGGTTGCCGAAGCTTTTTGACCTCTCCTCTGTCCAGAGTACACGACAAACAGGAAAGAAGTTTGACGAAAATCTTTAGTTGCCTGTAAATAGAACTTCAGGGCACGGACTACGTCCAGATTATGCAAAAGTCGTTCCTTCTTTGAAGAAGGATTAGGACATAATGATGGAACAACAATCTCCTGATTGATATTTCTGTTAGAAACTACCTTAGGTAAGAACCCAGGTTTAGTACTCAGAACTACCTTGTCTGAATGGAAAATCAGATAAGGAGAATCACAATGTAAGGCAGATAACTCAGAGACTCTTCGAGCCGAGGAAATAGCCATCAAAAACAGAACTTTCCAAGATAAAAGCTTAATATCAATGGAATGAAGGGGTTCAAACGGAACCCCTTGAAGAACTTTAAGAACCAAGTTTAAGCTCCACGGAGGAGCAACAGTTTTAAACACAGGCTTAATCCTAGCCAAAGCCTGACAAAAAGCCTGGAAGTCTGGAACTTCTGCCAGACGTTTGTGTAAGAGAATAGACAGAGCAGAAATCTGTCCCTTTAACGAACTAGCAGATAAGCCCTTTTTCTAAACCCTCTTGTAGAAAGGACAATATCCTAGGAATCCTAACCTTACTCCATGAGTAACTCTTGGATTCGCACCAATATAAATATTTACGCCATATCTTATGGTAAATTTTTCTGGTAACAGGCTTCCGTGCCTGTATTAAGGTATCAATAACTGACTCCGAGAAGCCACGCTTTGATAGGATCAAGCATTCAATCTCCATGCAGTCAGCCTCAGAGAAATTAGATTTGGATAGTTGAAAGGACCGTGTATTAGAAGGTCCTGCCTCAGAGGCAGAGACCATGGTGGACAGGACGACATGTCCACTAGGTCTGCATACCAGGTCCTGCGTGGCCACGCAGGTGCTATCAGAATCACCGATGCTCTCTCCTGTTTGATCTTGGCAATCAGTCAAGGTAGCAGCGGAAATGGTGGAAACACATAAGCCATGTTGAAACCCAAGGGGCTGCCAGAGCATCTATCAGCGCCGCTACCGGGTCCCTGGACCTGGATCCGTAACAAGGAAGCTTGGCGTTCTGGCGAGACGCCATGAGATCCAGTTCTGGTTTGCCCCAACGATGAATCAGTTGAGCGAAGACCTCCGGATGAAGTTCCCACTCCCCCGGATGAAAAGTCTGGCGACTTAGAAAGTCCGCCTCCCAGTTCTCCACGCCTGGGATGTAGATCGCTGACAGGTGGCAAGAGTGAGACTCTGACCAGCGAATTATCTTTGAGACTTCTAACATCGCTAGGGAACTCCTGGTTCCCCCTTGATGGTTGATGTAAGCCACAGTCGTGATGTTGTCCGACTGAAATCTGATGAACCTCAGTGTTGCTAACTGAGGCCAAGCTAGAAGAGCATTGAATATTGCTCTCAACTCCAGAATATTTATTGGGAGGAGTTTCTCCTCCTGAGTCCATAATCCCTGAGCCTTCAGGGAGTTCCAGACTGCGCCCCAACCTAGAAGGCTGGCGTCTGTTGTTACAATCGTCCAATCTGGCCTGAGAAAGGTCATCCCCTTGGACAGATGGACCCGAGAAAGCCACCAGAGAAGAGAATCTCTGGTCTCTTGATCCAGATTTAGTAGAGGGGACAAATCTGAGTAATCCCTATTCCACTGACTTAGCATGCATAATTGCAGTGGTCTGAGATGCAGGCGCGCAAATGGTACTATGTCCATTGCCGCTACCATTAAGCCAATTTCTTCCATGCACTGAGCTACTGACGGGCGTGGAATGGAATGAAGGACACGGCAAGCATTCAGAAGCTTTCATAACCTGGACTCCGTCAGGTAAATCTTCATCTCTATAGAATCTATAAGAGTCCCCAGGAAGGTAATGTGAGTGGTAATAGAGAACTCTTTTCCACGTTCACCTTCCACCCATGCGACCTCAGAAATGCCAGAACTATCTCTGTATGAGATTGGCAATTTGAAAACTTGACGCCTGTATCAGAATTTCGTCTAGGTACGGAGCCACCGCTATGCCTCGCGGTCTTAGCACCGCCAGAAGTGAGCCCAGAACCTTTGTAAAAATTCTCGGGGCCGTAGCTAACCCGAAGGGAAGAGCTACAAACTGGTAATGCCTGTCTAGAAAGGCAAATCTTAGGTACCGATAATGATCTTTGTGAATCGGTATATGAAGGTAGGCATCCTTTAAGTCTACTGTGGTCATGTATTGACCCTCTTGGATCATGGGTAGGATGGTTCGAATAGTTTCCATTTTGAATGATGGAACTCTTAGGAATTTGTTTAAGATTTTTAGGTCCAAGATTGGTCTGAAGGTTCCCTCTTTCTTGGGAACCACAAACAGATTTGAGTAAAAAGCTTGCCCTTGTTCCGTCCGCGGAACTGGGTGGATCACCCCCATTACTAAGAGGTCTTGTACACAGCATAGAAATGCCTCTTTATTTGGTTTGCTGATAACCTTGAAAGATGAAATCTCCCTTGTGGAGAAGCTTTGAAGTCCAGAAGATATCCCTGAGATATGATCTCCAACGCCCAGGGATCCTGGACATCTCTTGCCCAAGCCTGGGCGAAGAGAGAAAGTCTGCCCCCCACTAGATCCGTTTCCGGATAGGGGGCCCTCTCTTCATGCTGTCTTAGGGGCAGAAGTAGGTTTTCTGGCCTGCTTGCCCTTGTTCCAGGACTGGTTAGCTTTCCAGCCCTGTCTGTAACGAGCAACAGTTCCTTCCTGTTTTGGAGCGGAGGAAGTTGATGCTGCTCCTGCCTTGAAGTTACGAAAGGCACGAAAATTAGACTGTTTGGCCTTTGATTTGGCCCTGTCCTGAGGAAGAGAATGACCCTTACCTCCAGTAATGTCAGCAATAATTTCTTTCAAGCCGGGCCCGAATAAGGTCTGCCCTTTGAAAGGAATATTAAGCAATTTAGATTTAGAAGTCACGTCAGCTGACCAGGATTTAAGCCATAGCGATCTGCGCGCCTGGATGGCGAATCCGGAGTTCTTAGCCGTTAGTTTAGTTAAATGTACAACGGCATCAGAAACAAATGCATTAGCTAGCTTAAGTGCTTTAAGCTTGTCCATAATCTCATCCAATGGAGCTGTGCGAATGGCCTCTTCCAGAGACTCAAACCAGAATGCCGCAGCAGCAGTGACAGGCGCAATGCATGCAAGGGGTTGTAAGATAAAACCTTGTTGAACAAACATTTTCTTAAGGTAACCTAATTTTTTATCCATTGGATCCGAAAAAGCACAACTATCCTCCACCGGGATAGTGGTACGTTTAGCTAAAGTAGAAACTGCTCCCTCCACCTTAGGGACCGTCTGCCATAAGTCTTGTGTGGTGGCGTCTATTGGAAACATTTTCCTAAATATCGGAGGAGGGGAAAACATAATTTATGCTTACCTGATAAATTCCTTTCTTCTGTTGTGTGATCAGTCCACGGGTCATCATTACTTCTGGGATATTATCTGCTCCCCTACAGGAAGTGCAAGAGGATTCACCCAGCAGAGTTGCTATATAGCTCCTCCCCTCTACGTCACCTCCAGTCATTCGACCAAAGACCAACGAGAAAGGAGAAGCCAAGGGTGTAGTGGTGACTGGATTATAATTTAAAAAATATTTACCTGCCTTAAAAAACAGGGCGGGCCGTGGACTGATCACACAACAGAAGAAAGGAATTTATCAGGTAAGCATAAATTATGTTTTCTTCTGTTATGTGTGATCAGTCCACGGGTCATCATTACTTCTGGGATACCAATACCAAAGCAAAAGTACACGGATGACGGGAGGGATAGGCAGGCTCATTATACAGAAGGAACCACTGCCTGAAGAACCTTTCTCCCAAAAATAGCCTCCGAAGAAGCAAAAGTGTCAAATTTGTAAAATTTGGAAAAAGTATGAAGCGAAGACCAAGTTGCAGCCTTGCAAATCTGTTCAACAGAGGCCTCATTCTTAAAGGCCCAAGTGGAAGCCACAGCTCTAGTAGAATGAGCTGTAATTCTTTCAGGAGGCTGCTGTCCAGCAGTCTCATAGGCTAAACGAATTATGCTACGAAGCCAGAAGGAGAGAGAGGTAGCCGAAGCCTTATGACCTCTCCTCTGACCAGAGTACACGACAAACAGGGAAGACGTTTGTCGAAAATCCTTAGTTGCCTGCAAGTAGAACTTGAGGGCACGAACTACATCCAGATTGTGTAGAAGACGTTCCTTCTTTGAAGAAGGATTTGGACACAAGGATGGAACAACAATCTCTTGATTGATATTCCTGTTAGTGACTACCTTAGGTAAGAACCCAGGTTTAGTACGCAGAACTACCTTGTCTGAGTGAAAGATCAGATAAGGAGAATCACAATGTAAGGCTGATAATTCAGAGACTCTTCGAGCCGAGGAAATAGCCATTAAAAATAGAACTTTCCAAGATAACAATTTTATATCAATGGAATGAAGGGGTTCGAACGGAACACCCTGTAAAACGTTAAGAACTAAGTTTAAACTCCATGGCGGAGCAACAGTTTTAAACACAGGCTTGATCCTAGCTAAAGCCTGACAAAATGCCTGGACGTCTGGATTTTCTGACAGACGCTTGTGTAACAAGATGGACAGAGCTGAGATCTGTCCCTTTAATGAGCTAGCCGATAAACCCTTTTCTAAACCTTCTTGTAGAAAGGACAATATCCTAGGAATCCTAACCTTACTCCAGGAGTAATCTTTGGATTCACACCAGTATAGGTATTTACGCCATATTTTATGGTAAATCTTTCTGGTAACAGGCTTCCTAGCCTGTATCAGGGTATCAATAACCGACTCAGAAAAACCACGTTTTGATAAAATCAAGCGTTCAATTTCCAAGCAGTCAGCTTCAGAGAAGTTAGATTTTGATGTTTGAATGGACCCTGTATCAGAAGGTCCTGTCTTAGAGGTAGAGACCAAGGCGGACAGGATGACATGTCCACTAGATCTGCATACCAAGTCCTGCGTGGCCATGCAGGTGCTATTAGAATCACTGATGCTCTCTCCTGTTTGATTTTGGCAATCAATCGAGGAAGCAGCGGGAAGGGTGGAAACACATAAGCCATCCTGAAGTTCCAAGGTGCTGTCAAAGCATCTATCAGAACCGCTCCCGGATCCCTGGATCTGGATCCGTAGCGAGGAAGTTTGGCGTTCTGGCGAGACGCCATGAGATCTATATCTGGTTTGCCCCAACGTCGAAGTATTTGGGCAAAGACCTCCGGATGAAGTTCCCACTCCCCCGGATGAAAAGTCTGGCGACTCAAGAAATCCGCCTCCCAGTTCTCTACTCCCGGGATGTGGATTGCTGACAGGTGGCAAGAGTGAGACTCTGCCCAGCGAAATATCTTTGATACTTCCATCATTGCTAGGGAGCTTCTTGTCCCTCCCTGATGGTTGATGTAAGCTACAGTCGTGATGTTGTCCGACTGAAACCTGATGAACCCCCGAGTTTTTAACTGGGGCCAAGCTAGAAGGGCATTGAGAACTGCTCTCAATTCCAGAATGTTTATTGGCAGGAGACTTTCCTCCTGACTCCATTGTCCCTGAGCCTTCAGAGAATTCCAGACAGCGCCCCAACCTAGTAGGCTGGCGTCTGTTGTTACAATTGTCCAGTCCGGCCTGCTGAATGGCATCCCCCTGGACAGATGTGGCCGAGAAAGCCACCATAGAAGAGAGTTTCTGGTCTCTTGATCCAGATTCAGAGTGGGGGACAAATCTGAGTAATCCCCATTCCACTGACTCAGCATGCACAATTGCAGCGGTCTGAGATGTAGGCGTGCAAAGGGTACTATGTCCATTGCTGCTACCATTAAGCCGATCACCTCCATGCATTGAGCTACTGACGGGAGTTGAATGGAATGAAGGACACGGCATGCATTTAGAAGCTTTGTTAATCTGTCTTCTGTCAGATAAATCTTCATTTCTACAGAATCTATAAGAGTCCCCAAGAATGGAACTCTTGTGAGAGGAAAGAGAGAACTCTTCTTTTCGTTCACTTTCCATCCATGCGACCTTAGAAATGCCAGAACTAACTCTGTATGAGACTTGGCAGTTTGAAAGCTTGAAGCTTGTATCAGAATGTCGTCTAGGTACGGAGCTACCGAAATTCCTCGCGGTCTTAGTACCGCCAGAAGGGCACCCAGAACCTTTGTGAAGATTCTTGGAGCCGTAGCCAATCCGAATGGAAGGGCTACAAACTGGTAATGCCTGTTTAAGAAGGCAAACCTTAGATACCGGTAATGATCTTTGTGAATCGGTATGTGAAGGTAAGCATCCTTTAAATCCACTGTGGTCATGTACTGACCCTCTTGGATCATGGGTAAGATTGTCCGAATAGTTTCCATTTTGAACGATGGAACTCTTAGGAATTTGTTTAGGATCTTTAAATCCAAGATTGGCCTGAAAGTTCCCTCTTTTTTGGGAACCACAAACAGGTTTGAGTAAAACCCTTGTCCTTGTTCCGACCGCGGAACCGGATGGATCACTCCCATTAATAACAGATCTTGTACACAGCGTAGAAACGCTTCTTTCTTTATCTGGTTTGTTGACAACCTTGACAGATGAAATCTCCCTCTTGGGGGAGAGAATTTGAAGTCTAGAAGGTATCCCTGAGATATGATCTCTAGCGCCCAGGGATCCTGAACATCTGGGTTCCTACCTAAGGTGGTCACTAACAGGAATATCAATCAAGAGATTGTGGTTCCATCTTTGTGTCCTAATCCTTCTTCAAAAAAGGAACGTCTGCTACACAATCTAGATGTAGTCCGTGCCCTGAAATTTTATCTACAGGCAACTAAGGATTTTCGACAAACGTCTTCCCTGTTTGTCGTTTATTCTGGTCAGAGGAGAGGTCAAAAAGCTTCGGCTACCTCTCTCTCCTTTTGGCTTCGTAGCATAATACGGTTAGCCTATGAGACTGCTGGACAGCAGCCTCCTGAAAGAATTACAGCACATTCTACTAGAGCTGTGGCTTCCACTTGGGCCTTTAAGAATGAGGCTTCTGTTGAACAGATTTGCAAGGCTGCAACTTGGTCTTCTCTTCATACTTTTTCCAAATTTTACAAATTTGACACTTTTGCTTCTTCGGAGGCTGTTTTTGGGAGAAAGGTTCTTCAGGCAGTGGTTCCTTCCGTATAAAGAGCCTGCCTGTCCCTCCCGTCATCCGTGTACTTTAGCTTTGGTATCCCATAAGTAATGGATGATCCGTGGACTGGATACACTTAACAAGAGAAAACATAATTTATGCTTACCTGATGAATTTATTTCTCTTGTAGTGTATCCAGTCCATACATGCGATGCATGCAAGGGGTTGCAATATAAAACCTTGTTGAACAAACATTTTCTTAAGGTAACCTTCTAATTTTTTATCCATAGGATCTGAAAAAGCACAGCTATCCTCCACCGGGATAGTGGTACGCTTAGCTAAAGTAGAAACTGCTCCCTCCACCTTAGGGACCGTTTGCCATAAGTCCCGTGTGGTGGCGTCTATTGGAAACATCTTTCTAAATATTGGAGGGGGTGAGAACGGCACACCGGGTCTATCCCACTCCTTAGTAACAATTTCAGTTAATCTCTTAGGTATAGGAAAAACGTCAGTACTCGCCGGTACCGCAAAGTATTTATCCAACCTACACATTTTCTCTGGTATTGCAACAGTGTTACAATCGTTAAGAGCTGCTAAGACCTCCCCTAGTAATACACGGAGGTTTTCCAATTTAAATTTAAAATTTGAAATATCTGAATCCAATCTGCTTGGATCAGAACCGTCACCTACAGAATGAAGCTCTCCGTCCTCATGCTCTGCAAGCTGTGACGCAGTATCAGACATGGCCCTAGAATTATCAGCGCACTCTGTTCTCACCCCAGAGTGATCACGCTTGCCTCTTAGTTCTGGTAATTTAGCCAAAACTTCAGTCATAACAGTAGCCATATCTTGTAATGTTATCTGTAATGGCTGCCCAGATGTACTAGGCGCCATAATATCACGCACCTCCCGGGCGGGAGATGCAGGTACTGACACGTGAGGCGAGTTAGTCGGCATAACTCTCCCTCGCTGTTTGGTGAAATTTGTTCAATTTGTACAGATTGGCTTTTATTTAAAGTAGCATCAATACAGTTAGTACATAAATTTCTATTGGGCTCCACCTTGGCATTGGAACAAATGACACAGGTATCTTCCTCTGAATCAGACATGTTTAACACACTAGCAATAAACATGCAACTCGGTTACAATTTTATTTAACAAAAACGTACTGTGCCTCAAGAAGCACTAAACGATTAAATGACAGTTGAAATAATGAACTGAAAAACAGTTATAGCATCACTCTTTACAAACAACACAACTTTTTAGCAAAGGTTTGTTCCCATTAGTAAAATAACACTAATTAAATTTTAAACATAAAAATTACAGAGCAACGTTTTAAATCACAGTCACTATATAAGTCTCACAGCTCTGCTGAGAGAATCTACCTCCCTTCAAAGAAGTTTGAAGACCCCTGAGTTCTGTTAGAGATGAACCGGATCATGCAGAAAATACAAGAGTAACTGACTGGAAATTTTTGATGCGTAGCAAAGAGCGCCAAAAACGGCCCCTCCCTCTCACACACAGCAGTGAGAGAGAAACGAAACTGTCATAAATAAAACAAGCAAACTGCCAAGTGGAAAAATAATGCCCAAATATTTATTCACTCAGTACCTCATTAATGCAAACGATTCTACATTCCAGCAAAAACGTTTAACATGAAAAATACCTAATAAAAGGTTTAATGTACTTTTACAGAGTAATTCCGGTGAAATACCATCCCCAGAATACTAAAGTGTAGAGCATACATACATGTTCATTATAACGGTATGGCAGGATTTTTTCATCAATTCCATTCAGAAAATAAAAACTGCTACATACCTCAATGCAGATTCAACTGCCCGCTGTCCCCTGATCTGAAGTTTTTACCTCCCTCAGATGGCCGAGAAACAGCAATATGATCTTAACTACTCCGGTTAAAATCATAAGAAAAACTCTGGTAGATTCTTCTTCAAACTCTGCCAGAGAGGTAATAACACGCTCCGGTGCTATTGTAAAATAACAAACTTTTGATTGAAGTTCTAAAAACTAAGTATAATCACCATAGTCCTCTCACACCTCCTATCTAGTCTTTGGGTGCAAGAGAATGACTGGAGGTGACGTAGAGGGGAGGAGCTATATAGCAACTCTGCTGGGTGAATCCTCTTGCACTTCCTGTAGGGGAGCAGATAATATCCCAGAAGTAATGATGACCCGTGGACTGATCACACATAACAGAAGAAAAGGGCACACCGGGTCTATCCCACTCCTTGCTAATAATCTCTGTAAGCCTTTTAGGTATAGGAAAAACGTCAGTACACACCGGTACCGCATAGTATCTATCCAGCCTACATAATTTCTCTGGAATTGCAACCGTGTTACAATCATTCAGAGCCGCTAATACCTCCCCTAGCAATACACGGAGGTTCTCAAGCTTAAATTTAAAATTAGAAATCTCTGAATCCGGTCTCCCTGGATCAGATCCATCACCCACAGAATGAAGCTCTCCGTCCTCATGTTCTGCAAATTGTGACGCAGTATCGGACATGGCTCTCACATCATCAGCGCGCTCTGTCCTTAACCCAGAGCTATCGCGCTTGCCTCTTAATTCTGGCAATTTAGATAATACCTCTGTCATAACAGTAGCCATGTCTTGCAAAGTGATTTGTATGGGCCTCTCTGATGTACTTGGCGCCACAATATCACGCGCCTCCTGAGCGGGAGGCGAAGGTACTGACACGTGAGGAGAGTTAGTCGGCATAACTTCCCCCTCGTTGTCTGGTGATAATTTCTTTACAGATAAAGACTGACTTTTATTCAAAGTGACATCAATACACTTAGTACACATATTTCTATGGGGCTCCACATTGGCCTTCAAACATAGTGAACAAACAGATTCATCTGTGTCAGACATGTTTAAACAGACTAGCAATGAGACTAGCAAGCTTGGAAAATCCTTTCAAATAAGTTTACAAGCAATATAAAAAACGCTACTGCGTCTTTAAGAAGCACAAAAAACTGTCACAGTTGAAATAACAATGAACCAAATCAGTTATAGCAACCAAATTTTCACAGTAAATGTATTAAGTTAGCAAAGCATTGCACCCACTAGCAAATGGATGATTAACCCCTTAATACCCAAAACGGATAATCAATTTAACAATTAACGTTTTTATCACAGTCAAACACACTGTCACAGGCCTGCTGTGACTGATTACCTCCCTCAAAATGAATTTTGAAGACCCCTGAGCTCTCTAGAGACGTCCTGGATCAAGGAGGAAGAAGCAGGAAGACTGACTGAATTTTTACTGCGCAAAAAAGCGCTAAAATGGGCCCCTCCCACACATATTACAACAGTGGGAAACCTCAGTTAACCGTTTCTATGCAGAAATATACGTCAGCCATGTGGAAAAATCATGCCCCAAAAGATTTATCACCAAAGTACCTCACAAAAATGAATAACATGCCAGTAAACGTTTTAAACATACATTTTAAAAGTTATGTAGTGTTATTAATAAGCCTGCTACCAGTAGCTTCTACTGCAGTTAAGGCTCATACATTACTTCAGTATTAACAGTATTTTCTTAGTCAAATTCCATTCCTTAGAAAATTACTTACTGCACATACATTCATCAGCCTGATACCAGTCGCTACTACTGCATTTAAGGCTGTACTTACATTACATCGGTATCAGCAGTATTTTCTTAGTCAATTCCATTCCTTAGAAAAATATTTTACTGCACATACCTCATCTGCAGGGGACCCCGCATGCTATTCCCTTTCTGAAGTTACCCCACTCCTCAGAATGTGCGAGAACAGCCAGTGGATCTTAGTTACTTCTGCTAAGATCATAGAAAACGCAGGCAGATTCTTCTTCTAAATACTGCCTGAGAGAAAAACAGCACACTCCGGTGCCATTTAAAATAACAAACTTTTGATTGAAGAAATAATTAAGTATAAAAACTCCACACTCCTCTCACACCTTCCTACTATGTTGAGAGTTGCAAGAGAATGACTGGATATGACATGTGAGGGGAGGAGCTATATAGCAGCTCTGCTTTGGGTGATCCTCTTGCAACTTCCTGTTGGGAAGGGAATATATCCCAAATTGATCCGTGGACTGAATACACTTAACAAGAGAAATATGACTGAACATACCTCATTGCTGTATAGCAAGAAACCGTTCCTCACACTGAAGTTTTCCTGTACTCCTCAGCTTCTGTGGGAACAGCAGTGGACCTTAGTTACAAATGCTAAGATCATCATCCTCCAGGAAGAAATCTTCATCTATGTCCTGCCTGAGAGTAAATAGTACAACACCGGTACCATTTAAAAATAACAAACACTTGATTGAAGATAAAATAAAACTAACAGTTTAACACCTCTTCTCTTTACTCTTCCTGCTTAGAGCCAACAAAGGAGAATGACTGGGGGTGGAGTTAAAGGGGGAGCTATATAGACAGCTCTGCTGTGGTGCTCTCTTTGCTACTTCCTGTCAGGAAGGACAATATCCCAAAAGTTAGGATGAATCCGTGGACTCGATACATCATGCAAAAGAAAGACTATAACCCAGGTAAGACAATCTTCCTAAACATGATTCCCATAAAGAAACTGCTGGACTGCAAAGGGAAATACACATAGACCTGAATCATGGCAAATATAAGTAAAATACATATATTTAAAACTTTATATTAATACATAAAGCGCCAAACCATAGCTGAGAGTGTCTTAAAATAATGATACATACTTACCGAAAGACACCCATCCACATAAAGCAGATAGCTAAACCAGTACTGAAAGCTATCAGCATAGGTAATGGTATATAAGAGTATTTCGTCGATCTGAAAAGAAAAGTAGGAGATGTATCCCAACAACCAATAACAGAGAACCCTTGAAAAGATTTCCTGTGAGGAAAACCATAAAATCAAACAGGCAAACTGACAAACACTGTACTCTGAGAGGAATTGGGCTTCAGAATGCTTAGAAGCGCTTATCATAGAAGAAATGATAAAAATCGAGCACAAACTTCACCACCTCCATAGGAGGCAAAGTTTGTAAAACTGAATTGTGGGTGTGTTGAGGGGTGTATTTATAGGCATTTTTGAGGTTTGGGAAACGTTGCCCCTCCTGGTAGGATTATAAATCCCATACGTCACTAGCTCATGGACTTTTGCCAATTACATGAAATATATATATATATATATACACATACATATACACACATACACATATAAACACACAATAGTATTTAATGCCCAGAAACAGATGACTGAAGGGCTTGCCTACCAAAAACTGCTTCAAAAGACGTAAAATGTGCTTCCTTCTCTTAGTATCCCTAGTTAAAAAATGAATATGCACATATCATACACTAGTGGGAGCTGCTGCTAATTGGTGCCGTCACACATTTGTCTCTTGTGATTGTCTAAATAGATATGTTCACCTTTCTGTCAGTAGTGCAATGCTGTCCCTTCAGCAATGGATAACGAGAGAATGAAGAAAATTTGATAATAGAATTAAATTGGAAAGTTGTTTAAAATGTTATCTTCTATCTGAATCATAAAAGAAAATTTTGGGGTTTACTATCCCTTTAAATCAACAGAAGTTTCATTCTTAAAAACTTATGAAGTACCATCTAATCTGGTAGAAAGGGCAGTAACCCAATTAAAAGGAAACTGACCTGCCTCCAAGTAAGCTTTATGAAAAAAAAAAAAAGCTTTAACCAAGAGGCTAATGAAAAGACAACAGCTGTCTGACCCTTTCTGGAACTAGAAAAACTAAAACAAGTTAGAAGATTGTAAAGAAAAAAAAATCTTAGCAGCCTGCAAAATAGGGCATGTTAAATTATTGTGTAATCCCTATATTGCAGTTAAAATAAATTAATTAAATGTATCAATCTTGCCCTGAGTGTAATTGAGTAGTGAATACCATACCAGGGCATATAAGTAGAACGGTCCGGTCGCCAATGGAGAGTAAAATTTCTTGCGGGCAAGTAAAAATTTTAAGTTACCAGCCCGAACAGCGACCTGACATTTTAAGTGGGATATAAGAAGCAATAAAAAAAATGTCAAATTGCCTTCCACATATGTGCACACACGGGAATGGAGGGAAGAAAGGGGAGGTTCTAGCTGTTAAATGCATTCAAAGACCTCCCCTTATCTCCATGGCTCTTGGTCTCTTCCTTGTCAGTTGCTACTTCCCACCCGTAAGGTTGTCTGCGCGGGAAAACATCCTGCTAGAGCGGTGAGTGTTTCTTCTCTGTGTGTGTATGATTGAAGTATGAGTTAAAGTGACTATTTAGTTATGGTAGGCAGCTTGCTCATGTACATTAGGCTGACGTACTCCAGGGTCCTCTGCAGTACTTCAGCACAATGTACACGAGCAAGCTGCCTACCATAACAATATAGAGCAGTGCACAATTTTCCTGGATGCTACTGATGCTCCAAAAATTGACTTTAGCAATTCGTAGAGAACATACCATCTCTATGCACCCAGTCAAATCTGCTAGTGCGGCACTGACAGTCGCGCTAGTAGTTGAAAGGCATCCGGCAGAAAGGGGGGGAAGTATTTTTAACATGCTCTTTATGTCACTATCCAGCTAAATGCAGTACCACTCAAAGCGCTATAGGTTAAAGGGTGGCAGAATTAAATATACTTAGTCAATCTTAACCCCACATATGCTGAAGTAAATAAAAAAAAAAAAAGCTCAATTATATCTTTTTTTTTTCCCCTTAGGGGAAAATAAGTCAAGACTGTACCCACAGTTTTTCAAAGATAATATCCCTGTTTTTTTCTACATGGTGATAGAAAAATATTTTCTAAAGTTAG
>NC_069501.1:1055789709-1055799814 GCF_027579735.1 Bombina bombina | reverse complement strand
ACCACACAATGAATATAAACGTCGGATTGGGTTATCGTAATGATTATTTTTCTTTAGTTAAAAGGGACAACCTAGTCAAAATTAAACTTTCATGATTCAGATAGGGCATGCAATTGTAAACAACTTTCCAATTCACTTTTGTCATCAAATTTGCTTTGCTCACTTGTTATTCTTTGTTGAAAGCCAAACCTAGGTAGGCTCATATGCTAATTTCTAAGCCCTTGAAGCCCGCCTCTTATCTCAATGCATTTGACGGTTTTTCACAGCTAGAGGGAATTAGTTCATGTGTGCCATATAGATAACATTGTGTTCACTCCTGTGGAGTTGCTTATGAGAGGGCACTGAATGGCTAAAATGCAAGTCTGTCAAAAGAACTAAAATAAGTCTGCAGAGGCTTAGATACAAGTTAATCACAGTGTTGGTTATGCAAAACTGGGGAATGCGTAGTAAAGGGATTATCTATCTTTTTAAACAATAAAAATTCTGGAGCAGAATGTCCCTTAAAAACAAAATGTTTAAATTATTATTATTGAGGTAATGATTATTTTTCTCCTTCCAATACAGTACAGCTGAAAAGCTGATCAAAAACTGTATGCTCTATCTGAATCATGTATGAATAAGTTGTCCCTTTAAAGTGAATGTAAATTTTGATGCTAAAGTGCCCGGTTTTTAAAAATTCTATTAAAAACAGGGGCACTTTAATTCATCAAAATTTACATTTCACTCGTTGTGAAGAAATACTTACCTTTTAAACTTGACAGCAGCTCCAGCTTCCTCCGGTCGTCGCAAGCCATTTCTGATGTCAGAAATGATGAATAGGTCATCCTCCAATCACAGCCCCCCCCCCGGGGGAATCAGTGTCTGATTCAATGTCGTGATTGGAGGAAGCCGGATTCATCATTTTAGACCCAGGAAGAGGCTTTGCGACGAGTGGAGGAAGCTGCTGTCTGTCAAGATTAAAAGGTAAGTTTTTTTTTCACAGCACGAGTGAAATGTAAAATTTTATGAATTAGAGTGCCGCTGTTTTTAATCGAATTTTTAAAAATCGGGCACTTTAGCATCAAAATTTACATTCACTTTAATCATTTTATCTCAGTATTGCAAATTTGACACAGATTTATTATCCTCTCACATATATACATTGCTGAGAGCAAACCTTGCATGTGCAATATTTATGTGCTTGGCTAGCACTCAGTCTTACAACGTCACTAGTGATATCACAGTCAAACTGCACTTCAGCTTGACTTTTTCTTTAGCATTTCTAACTCAAAGTCTGCATCTGCTATTTAAGCATGATGATTTTAACATAAAAAAAATGCCCTATGCAGTGTAAATAGAACTGCTTTTAGGGGCCATATGAGCCAATTAGTAAGTCATTCTGGTAGACTACATAGAACAAACCTTTTTTATACCAGTTCTGTTTATCTGGTATTGGAAAAAAACTATTCTTGCAAACAAAATGTATTTTGCCATTATTTTTTTCTACAGTGGAAAACCAATATAATGCAATTTACATAGCAGGATTTAGTAGTGTTGCATGATACAAAGGATAGAAAACAATATAAAATGCCATGCCAAATATCATGTAAATTATGGGGCAGCAGTTTTGGTTGTAGCATTGTCTAAAATAACAACTAAAAGTATATGGACATAACAAGGAAAATATATTTTTGTTTTTAACTGAAAAGTTTAATTGAAAGTGTCAGGGCTTGCAATGTTTTAAGACATTCAAACATTACAAGCTTTTGAAAAAACACAATTTATGCTTACCTGCTAAATTTATTTCTCTTGTGGTGTATCCAGTCCACGGATCATCCATTACTTGTGGGATATTCTCATTCCCAACAGGAAGTTGCAAGAGGACGCCCACAGCAGAGCTGTAATATAGCTCCTCCCCTAACTGTCATAGCCAGTCATTCGACCGAAAACAAGCCAAGAAAGGAGGAACCATAGGGTGCAGTGGTTACTGTAGTTTAAATTTAAAAATTACCTGCCTTAAAATGACAGGGCGGGCCGTGGACTGGATACACCACAAGAGAAATAAATTTATCAGGTAAGCATAAATTGTGTTTTCTCTTGTAAGGTGTATCCAGTCCACGGATCATCCATTACTTGTGGGATACCAATACCAAAGCTAAAGTACACGGATGAAGGGATGGACAAGGCAGGAACTTAAATGGAAGGAACCACTGCCCGTAAAACCTTTCTCCCAAATATAGCCTCCGAAGAAGCAAAAGTATCAAATTTGTAAAATTTTAAAAAATATGAAGCGAAGACCAAGTCGTCGCCTTGCAAATCTGATCAAAAGAAGCCTCATTTTTAAAGGCCCAAGTGGAAGCCACAGCTCTAGTGGAATGAGCTGTAATCCTTTCAGGAGGCTGCTGTCCAGCAGTCTCATAGGCTAAGCCGATTAAGCTTCTTAGTCAAAAAGAAAAAGAGGTTGCCGAAGCCTTTTGACCTCTCCTCTGTCCAGAGTAGACAACAAACAAAGCAGATGTTTGACGAAAATCTTTAGTAGCTTGTAAGTAAAACTTTAAAGCACGAACCACGTCCAGATTGTGTAACACAAGGATGGAACAACAATCTCTTGATTGATATTCTTGTTAGATACCACCTTAGGTAAGAACCCAGGTTTGGTACGCAGGACTACCTTATCTGTATGAAAAATCAGATAAGGAGAATCACATTGTAAGGCAGATAGCTCAGAGACTCTACGAGCAGAGGAAATAGCTACCAAAAAAAGAACTTTCCAAGATAAAAGCTAGATATCTATGGAATGAAGAGGTTCAAACGGAACTCCTTGAAGAACCTTAAGAACCAAGTTTAAGCTCCATGGTGGAGCAACAGGTTTAAACACAGGCTTGATTCTAACTAAAGCCTGACAAAATGCCTGAACGTCTGGAACATCTGCCAGACGCTTAACTCGCTGACAATCCTTTTTCCAAACCTTCTTGGAGAAAAGATAATATCCTAGCAATCCTGACCTTACTCCATGAGTAACCCTTGGATTCACACCAATAAAGATATCTACGCCATACCTTATGGTAAATTTTCCTGGTGACAGGCTTTCGTGCCTGTCTTAACGTATCAATAACTGACTCGGAGAAGCCACGCTTTGATAAAATCAAGCGTTCAATCTCCAGGCAGTCAGCCTCAGAGAAATTAGATTTGGATGGTTGAAAGGACCCTGAAGTAGAAGGTCCTGTTTCAGAGGCAGAGACCATGGTGGAAAGGATGACATGTCCACTAGATCTGCATACCAGGTCCTGCGTGGCCACGCAGGTGCTATCAGAATCACTGATGCTCTCTCCTGCTTGATCTTGGCAATCAGTCAAGGGAGCAGAGGAAGCGGTGGAAACACATAAGCCAGGTTGAAAGACCAGGGCACTGCTAGAGCATCTATCAGTGTCGCCTTGGGATCCCTGGACCTGGATCCGTAACACGGAAGCTTGGCGTTCTGGCGAGACGCCATGAGATCCAGTTCTGGTTTGCCCCAACGATGAATCAGCTGTGCAAATATCTCCGGATGGAGTTCCCACTCTCCCGGATGAAAAGTCTGACGACTTAGAAAATCCGCCTCCCAGTGCTCTACACCTGGGATATGGATAGCTGATAGGTGGCAAGAGTGAATCTCTGCCCAGCGAATTATTTTTGAAACTTCTAACATCTCTAGGGAACTTCTCGTTCCCCCTTGATGGTTGATGTAAGCTACAGTCGTGATGTTGTCCGACTGAAATCTGATGTACCTCAGAGTTGCTAACTGAGGCCAAGCCTGAAGAGCCTTGAATATCGCTCTTAGTTCCAGAATATTTATTGGAAGGAGAGACTCCTCCTGAGTCCACGATCCCTGAGCCTTCAGGGAGTTCCAGACTGCACCCCAACCTAGAAGGCTGGCATCTGTCGTAACAATTGTCCAATCTGGCCTGCGAAAGGTCATACCTTTGGACAGATGGACCCGAGATAGCCACCAGAGAAGAGAATCCCTGGTCTCTTGGTCCAGATTCAGTTGAGGGGACAAATCTGTGTAATCCCCGTTCCACTGACTGAGCATGCATAGTTGCAGCGGTCTGAGATGTAAGCGTGCAAACGGCACCATGTCCATTGCCGCTACCATTAAGCCGATTACTTCCATACACTGAACCACCGAAGGGCGCGGAATGGAATGAAGAACCCGGCATGAATTTAGAAGCTTTGATAACCTGGACTCCGTCAGGTGAATTTTCATTTCTACAGAATCTATCAGAGTCCCTAGAAAGGAAACTCTTGTGAGTGGGGATAGAGAACTCTTTTCCTTGTTCACTTTCCACCCATGCGACCACAGAAATGCCAGTACTACGTCCGTATGAAACTTGGCAATTTGGAAGTTTGACGCCTGTATCAGGATGTCGTCTAAATAAGGGGCTACTGATATGCCCCACGGCCTTAGGACCGCCATAAGCGACCCTAGAACCTTTGTAAAGATTCTTGGGGCTGTAGCTAATCCCAAGGGAAGAGCTACAACTGGTAATGCCTGTCTTGAAAGGCAAACCTGAGAAACCGATGATGATCTTTGTGTATCGGAATGTGAAGATAAGCATCCTTTAGATCCACTGTAGTCATATATTGACCCTCCTGGATCAGTGGTACGATGGTACGAATAGTTTCCATCTTGAACAACGGAACTTTGAGGAATTTGTTTAAGATCTTTAGATCCAAAATTGGTCTGAAGGTTCCCTCTTTTTTGGGAACCACAAACAGATTTGAGTGAAAACCCTGTCCCTGTTCCTCCTTTGGAACTGGATGGATCACTCCCATAACTAGGAGGTCTCGTACACAGTGTAAGAATGCCTCTCTCTTTATCTGGTGTGCAGATAATTGTGAAAGGTGAAATCTCCCTTTTGGGGGGGGAAGCTTTGAAGTCCAGAAGATATCCCTGGGATATAATTTCCAACGCCCAGGGATCCTGAACATCTCTTGCCCACGCCTGGGCAAAGAGTGAAAGTCTGCCCCCTACTAGATCCGTTCCCGGATAGGGGGCCGTTCCTTCATGCTGACTTAGAGGCAGCAGCAGGCTTTTTTACCTGCTTACCTTTTTTCTAGGTCAGGTTTGGTCTCCAGACCGTCTTGGATTGAGCAAAAATTCCCTCTTGTTTATTATTAGAGGAAGTTGATGCCGCACCTGCCTTGAAGTTTTGAAAAGCACGAAAATTAAACTGTTTGGCCCTAGATTTGGACCTGTCCTGAGGAAGGGCATGACCTTTTCCTCCAGTGATATCAGCAATAATCTCCTTCAACCAGGCCCGAATAGGGTCTGCCCCTTGAAGGGAATGTTAAGTAGCTTAGATTTTGAAGTCACGTCAGCTGACCATGATCTAAGCCATAGCGCTTTGCGCGCCTGTATATCAAAACCAGAATTCTTAGCCGTTAGTTTAGTCAAATGAACAATGGCATCAGAATAAAAGAATTGGCTAGCTTAAGTGCTCTAAGTTTGCCAAGTATGTCATCCAATGGAGTCTCTACCTGTAAAGCCTCTTCCAGAGACTCAAACTAGTACGCCGCAGCAGCAGTGACAGGGGCAATGCATGCAAGGGGCTGTAGGATAAAACCTTGTTGAATAAATATTTTCTTAAGGTAACCTCTCATTTTTTATCCATTGGATCTAAAAAAAAAAAAAAAAAAAAAAAAAAAAAAAAGCACAACTGTCCGACAGGGATAGTAGTACGCTTTACTAGAGTAGAAACTGCTCCCTCCACCTTAGGGACTGTCTGCCATAAGTCCCGTGTGGTGGCGTCTATTGGAAACATTTTTCTAAAAATAGGAGGGGAAGAGAACGGCACACCTGGTCTATCCCATTCCTTATTAACCCCTTAAGGACCAGCGACGTACCCTGTATGTCGCTGGCCTTTTTTTGGGACTTGATTGTTTTATTGCGCGGTCTGGGCACCAGCATTGAGACTGCTCTATTCCACAAAGCCTGCTGGAGGGAGGGCATTAATGGAGTGTTCTTGCTAGACTTGTGCTATTATGTCCTGAAAAAACCCTTAACGACCAGTGACATACAGGGTACATTGTGGTCATTAAGGGGTTAATAATTTCTGTAAACCTTTTAGGTATTTGGAAAAACATCAGTACACACCGGCACTGCAAAGTATTTATCTAGTCTACACAATTTCTCTGGCACTGCAATGGTATCACAGTCATTCAGAGCAGCTAAAACCTCCCTAAGCAACACGCGGAGGTGTTCAAGCTTAAATTTAAATGTAGAAATATTAGAATCAGGTATCTTTCCTGAGTCATTAACATCACCCACTGAATGAAGCTCTCTTTCCTCAGCTTCTGCATATTGTGAGGCAGTATCAGACATGGTTCTTAAAGCGTCAGTATGCTCTGCATTTTGTCTCACCCCAGAGCTATCTCGCTTACCTCTAAGTTCAGGTAGTCTGGCTAATACCGCTGACAGTGTATGACTGCCGCCATGTCTTGTAAAGTAAACGCTATGGGCGCCCTAGATGTATTTGGCGCCATTTGAGCGTGAGTCCCTTAAGCGGGAGTCAAAGGGTCTGACACGTGGGGAAAGTTAGTCGGCATAACGTCCCCCTCGTCAGATTCCTCTGGTGATAAATTTTTTAAAGACAGAAAATGATCTTTATTGCATAAAATGAAATCAGTACATTTGGTACACATTCTAAGAGGGGGTTCCACCATGGCTTTTAAACATAATAAACAAGGAGTTTCTTCTATGTCAGACATGTTTATACAGAATAGCAATGAGACTAGCAAGCTTGGAAAACACTTTAAATCAAGTTAAGAAGCAAATATAAAAAACGGTACTGTGCCTTTAAGAGAAACAAATTTTGTCAGAATTTGAAAAACAGTGAAAAAATGCAGTAAATCAAATGAAATTTTTACAGTGTATGTAATAAGTTAACAGAGCATTGCACCCACTTGCAAATGGATGATTAACCCCTTAGTTCAAAAAACGGATCAAAAAAACGAAATAGACGTTTTTTAACAGTCACAACCAACTGCCACAGCAAGCTGTAGCCCTACCTTCCCCAATAAACGACTTTGGAAAGCCTTTGGGCCCTTTAGAGATGTCCTATAGCATTCAGAGGGCCTTTGAGGGAAGCTGGATGTCACAGTTTGTAATTTTAACTGCACCAACTGTAACTTTTATACTACAACAGTGGAAATTGTTTCTAGTCAAAATTTAAGCCAGCCATGTGGAAAAAACTAGGCCCCAATAAAGTTTTATCACCAAAGTATATATAAAAACGATTAAACATGCCAGCAAACGTTTTATATTGTAAATATCATAAGGGTATTACCCCTGGGAGTAAGCATGATACCAGTCGTTATTAAATCACTGTATTCAGGCTTAACTTACATTAATCCGGTATCAGCAGCATTTTCTAGTGTTTTCCATCTCTAGAAAAAATTATAACTGCACATACCTGATAGCAGAATAAACTGCACGCCATTCTCTCGCTGAAGTTACCTCATCTGTGTAATCCCCTCAGACATATGTGAGAACAGCAATGGATCTTAGTTACAACCTGCTAAGATCATAGAAACCTCAGGCAGATTCTTCTTCTATTTACTGCCTGAGATAAAATAGCACAACTCCGGTACTATTTAAAAATAACAAACTTTTGATTGAAGAAAATAAATTAGCTATATTTAACCACTCTCTCCTACAACGTCCTTGCTTGTTGAGAGTTGCAAGAGAATGACTGGCTATGACAGTTAGGGGAGGAGCTATATTACAGCTCTGCTGTGGGTGTCCTCTTGCAACTTCCTGTTGGGAATGAGAATATCCCACAAGTAATGGATGATCCGTGGACTGGATACACCTTACAAGAGAAAAAGGCAATTATCATGGAATGCTCATTTAAATGAAGCCTTCAGTACCATGCAGTCATAATTCTAAAACACACGCACATATATTTACACATCTAAAATACTATTAAAATACCATGAAAAGTTTTGTCTGTCTCCTAGATTCTACGCAGATTTGTCAAGTACCCGGGAAATTAGCAGTAAGGAACTCACCACACATTTTCTGGAGTCAGGTGTGTGTTGCCAAGCCCTAATCTAGTGCTATTTCAATTCTAGTGTATATATGCTTCAGCCTACAGTAACAGTGCACTGCAAATAATTTCTTGCTGTGCAAAATAAATACAAAAAAGGTGCAGTGTTCCAACAGTAAAGCAGACATTTACACTGTCCTGAAACTAAACAAGACTTGGTCCTTTGGGTATCAATACATTAAACAAACACATTAATAATTGTTCCAGCATGTACAGTTGCCAGGAATCCACCCCAGAGGTGACTGCATCCACAAATTCAATAAATCACAAAAATTTAGCTGCTGAGCCCAACAAAGCTAAAGAGTTGGCAAGTTTGGATCATTCTTTTTCATATTTCCTATTCTGAGGCTGCTGTTAAAACAAGAGTCCCACCGGCTTGGCTCACAGCCTGCCTGGGAGAGGCAAAGTCAACTATGGAATGTAAGAGGGAAAAAATCTGAGCTTTTTTCTGCATTCTATTCTGTTGTTTTTTTACAAATTAGTTCCTGCTCAAAAATACAAAGCGCTTAGCTAGAAAAGAGCATAAATGACTTGTGTGTTGTGTTTAAAAAAAAAAAAAAAAAAAAAAGGACTAGATAACAATACAAGAACAGTTAAAATTATTACCAACACGAGTGCACCAGATTCAAACAGATTATTGGGATGGGGTTATTACTTTAAAACATAAAATATAATATTTAAAGATTTTAGGACTTGGAATTATGAACAAAATCCTTCAAACTTCTAAAACTAGTGAAATAAAATAATCCATATATGTACTCATCTGACATAGGTTATTGCTGTTCCTGGGCATAATTACAAATGCTTCCAACATATCTGCTCTTTGCTCTGCATGTTTCTCAATACAGGCCTGGTTTCTACATGTAAAGGATGTCTATGGTTCCACATTTATTTTTTTTAAACCATCTAACGTATTTTCACCATTTTTTCTTCATAACATAATGCATAACTTAGCTTTTGGTTGTATAAAAACTCAGAGTACAGATAAGTCCTGAAAGCCAAATCAATGTAGAAAAGTCGCAGATCAGTGTGCACAACTTGCAGCAAAAGATTTGGAATTTAAAATACACATTTTATTACAAGGAGCTGGCAACAATATGTGCTATGTGTGATGTTGTTTGCACAACTTAGTGACACAGGAAACATCTACAAGTTTGCTGACACGCAATTCTCCGTATTACAAAGGCAGCTTCAAAACAACATTTTAAATTCTATGGGTTTTCAACTCTAGTGTCCAGAATTTCAGTGATATAATCAGCTGCTCAGTAATGGTGGTTCTCAACAAAGGTAATCATCAAATGCTAGCCTAATAGTGACTCCAGAGGACTGGAACTGAAGAACCTTATTTTTTTTTACAAAATCATCAAAAGCTGGAATTTTGTATGTTTAGGAAACCATTCACCTTAAAAAGGAAGGCTGGACATTAAGATCATATATAGTGCTTGGAGGCCTCTAGGATGGCCCTGACATACAACAGGATAAAGCTGTGTGGCTTTAAATTAATAGGGGGAAGACAAACCAGATTAATCATCGGTTCTTACCTGATAGTTCCTAAAGGCTCATACTCTCACTGCTATTCCACCCACATACAGTATGTGTAGGAGATTTACACTGCTGCCCACTCAGTTATGTGCTGCTTTGGCTAGACTGTGTATGTAGGAGGGGAGACCAAAACTACGCTACAATTTTGTGTGCATGTAATTTTCTGCACTGTAAAATGCCACTGCAGAACATAAAATGTTCAAGAGGCACTGATTATGTTGTTTCTTTGTCTTCTGAGTCATTACTCCCATAATTAAAATAAGGTGCATCTAAGCATATAGGTAATGGTTTACCCTCAAACAAGACTGGTCCACTGTAAAAATACAAGTACATTATAATAAGCATGACGTAAGAAATAACTTTTTGAAATGTGTTAACAGCTACACTGTACTAACTGGCTACCCCCAACAAGCTAAAATAATTCACCACCAGTCTAATAATAATGGGCTCCATTACATATGCGGCGGCGTCCGCAAAAGCTGCCGCCGACGGTT
>NC_069501.1:1055754709-1055782209 GCF_027579735.1 Bombina bombina | reverse complement strand
AGTTGCCGCCTTACAAATCTGTTCAACAGAAGCCTCATTTTTAAAAGCCCATGTGGAAGCCACCGCTCTAGTAGAGTGAGCAGTAATCCTTTCAGGAGGCTGCTGGCCAGCAGTCTCATAACCCAAACGGATGATGCTTTTCAGCCAAAAAGAAAGAGAGGTTGCCGTAGCCTTTTGACCTCTCTGCTTTCCAGAATAAACAACAAACAATGAAGATGTTTGACGGAAATCTTTAGTTGCTTGTAAGTAGAACTTTAAAGCACGAACCAAATCTAGGTTGTGCAGCAGACGTTCCTTCTTGGAAGAAGGATTAGGACACAGAGAAGGAACAATTATTTCCCGATTGATATTCCTATTAGAAACAACCTTAGGAAGGAATCCAGGTTTGGTACGCAAAACCACCTTATCAGCATGGAAAACAAGATAAGGTGAGTCACACTGTAAAGCAGATAATTCAGAAACTCTTTGAGCCGAAGAGATAGCTACTAAAAACAGAACTTTCCAAGATAGAAGCTTAATATCTATGGAATACATAGGTTCAAACGGAACCCCTTGAAGAACTTTAAGAACTAAATTTAAACTCCATGGCGGAGCAACAGGTTTAAACACAGGCTTGATTCTAACTAAAGCCTGACAAAACGCCTGAACGTCTGGAACATCCGCCAGACGCTTGTGTAAAAGTATAGACAAAGCAGATATTTGTCCCTTTAAGGAACTAGCCGATAATCCCTTCTCCAATTCTGCTTGGAGAAAAGATAATAGCCTAGGAATCCTGATCTTACTCCATAAGTAACCCTTGGAATCACACCAGTAAAGATATTTATGCCATATCTTATGATAAATTTTCCTGGTGACAGGCTTTCGAGCCTGAATCAAGGTATCAATGACCGATTCAGAGAAACCACGCTTTGCTAAAATCAAGCGTTCAATCTCCAAGCAGTCAGACGCAGAGAAATTAGGTTTGGATAATTGAATGGACCTTGAATCAGAAGGTCCTGTCTCAGCGGCAGAGTCCATGGTGGGACGGATGACATGTCCACCAGATCTGCATACCAAGTCCTGAGTGGCCACGCAGGTGCTATCAAAATCACTGAAGCTCTCTCCTGCTTGATTCTGGCAATCAGACGAGGAAGGAGAGGGAATGGTGGAAACACATAGGCCAGGTTGAAGGACCAGGGCACTGCTAGAGCATCTATCAGTACTGCCTGGGGATCCCTTGACCTGGACCCATAACAAGGAAGCATGGCGTTCTGACAAGACGCCATCAGATCCAATTCTGGTGTGCCCCATAGCTGAATCAGTTGAGCAAATACCTCCAGATGGAGCTCCCACTCCCCCAGATGAAAAAAGTCTGACGACTTTGGAAATCCGCCTCCCAGTTCTCTACCCCTGGGATACAGATTGCTGAAAGATGGCAAGAGTGAGTCTCTGCTCATCGGATTATTTTGGAAACCTCTATCATCGCTAGAGAACTCCGTGTTCCCCCTTGATGATTGATATAAGCTACAGTCGTGATGTTGTCCGACTGAAATCTAATAAATTTGGCCGCAGCCAGTTGAGGCCATGCCTGAAGCGCATTGAATATCGCTCTCAGTTCTAGAATGTTTATCGGGAGGAGAGTCTCCTCCTGAGACCATAACCCCTGTGCTTTCAGGGAGTTCCAGACTGCACCCCAGCCCAGTAGGCTGGCATCTTTCGTAACTATGACCCACTCTGGTCTGCGGAAACACATTCCCCGAGACAGGTGAACCTGTGACAACCACCAAAGAAGAGAATCTCTGGTCTCCTGATCCAGATCTATCTGAGGAGATAAATCTGCATAATCCCCATTCCGCTGTTCGAGCATGCATAGTTGCAGTGGTCTGAGGTGTAGGCGAGCAAACGGAACTATGTCCATTGCCGCTACCATTAGTCCGATTACCTCCATACACTGAGCCACTGACGGCCGAGGAATGGAATGAAGAGCTTGGCAGGTGTTTACAAGTTTTGATTTCCTGACCTCTGTCAGAAATATTTTCATTTCTACCGAGTCTATCAGAGTTCCTAAGAAGGAAACTCATGTGAGGGGAAAGAGACAACTCTTTTTTTATGTTCACCTTCAACCCATGAGATCTCAGAAAAGCCAACACGATGTCCATGTGAGATTTGGCTAGTTGACGCTTGAATTAAGATGTCGTCTAGATAAGGCGCCACTGCTATGCCCCGCGGTCTTAGAACCGCCAGAAGGGACCCTAGCACTTTTGTGAAAATTCTGGGAGCCGTGGCCAACCCGAAGGGAAGGGCCACAAACTAGTAATGTCTGTCCAGAAAGCCGAACCTGAGAAATTGGTGATGATCACTGTGAATAGGGATGTGCATACACGCATCCTTTAGGTCCACGGTGGTCATATATTGGCCCTCCTGGATCAGTGGCAGAATAGTCTGAATAGTCTCCATCTTGAAAGATGGGACGCTGAGGAATTTGTATAGGATCTTGAGATCCAAGATTGGTCTGAAAGTTCCTTCTTTTTTGGGAACCACAAACAGGTTAGAGTAAAACCCTTGCCCCTGTTCCACTTTTGGAACTGGGTGAATCACTCCCATGGTATGTAGGTCTTCTACACAGCGTAAGAACGCCTCTTTTTTTGTCTGGTTTGCAGACAATTGAGAAAGGTGAAATCTCCCCCTTGGGTGGGAATCTTTGAAGTCCAGAAGATATCCCTGGGAAACAATTTCTAAAGCCCAGGAATCCTGAACATCTCTTGCCCAAGCCTGAGCAAAGAGAGAGAGTCTGCCCCCTACTAGATCCGGTCCCAGATCGGGGGCTACCCCTTCATGCTGTCTTGGAGGCAGCTGCAGGCTTCTTGGCCTGTTTACCCTTGTTCCAAACCTGGTTAGGTCTCCAGACTGACTTGGATTGAGCAAAATTCCCCTTTTGCTTTGCAGCAGGGGAAGCTGAAGCGGGACCACCCTTGAAGTTCCGAAAGGAACGAAAATTATTTTGTTTGGTCCTCATCTTTTTTGTTTTATCCTGAGGGAGGGCATGGCCTTTCCCTCCATTGATATCTGAAATAATCTCCTTCAGTTCAGGCTGAATAGGGTCTTTCCTTTGAAAGGGATGGTCAAAAGCTTTGATTTTGATGACACATCAGCTGACCAGGACTTAAGCCATAACGCTCTACGCGCTAAAATGGCAAAACCTGATTTTTTTGCCGCTAATTTAGCCAGTTGAAAAGCGCCATCTGTAATGAAAGAATTAGCCAGTTTAAGAGCCTTAATTCTATCCAGAATATCATCTAATGGGGTCTCCACCTAAAGATCCTCTTCCAGAGCCTCGAACCAAAAAGCAGCTGCAGTAGTTACAGGAACAATGCACGCAATAGGTTGGAGAAGAAAACCTTGATAAACAAAAAATTTCTTTAGGAGACCCTCTAATTTTTTTATCCATATGATCTTTGAAAGCACAACTGTCAATAGGTATAGTTGTACGCTTAGCCAGTGTAGAAATAGCTCCCTGCACCTTAGGGATCGTCTGCCACGACTCCAGCATGGTGTCAGATATGGGAAACATTTTCTTAAAAGTAGGAGGGGGAGTGAACGGAATACCTGGTCTATCCCACTCCTTAGAAACAATGTCCGCAATACTATTAGGGACCGGAAAAACATCAGTGTAAACAGGAACCTCTAAGTATTTGTCCATTTTACACAATTTCTCTGGAACCACAATAGGGTCACAATCATCCAAAGTCGCTAATACCTCCGAGCAACAAGCGGAGGTGTTCTATCTTAAATTTAAAGGCCGTCATATCAGAGTCTGTCTGAGGGAGCGTCTTTCCTGAATCAGAAATCTCTCCCTCAGACAGCAAATCCCGTACCCCTACTTCAGAACATTGTGAGGGTATATCGGATACGGCTACTAAAGCGTCAGAAAGCTCAGCATTTGTTCTTAACGAAGAGCTATCACGCTTCCGTTGTAACCCAGGCAGTTTAGATAAAACCTCTGTGAGGGTAGGGCGGAGCTTAGCCGTTCTGGATAATGGCTGTGTGAGAAGACAGCTCCCAGGCCCACACCACCTAAGCCCATAAATAAAAATAGCCAACAGATTTTTTTTCATCCCCAAAGTGAGCCTGCACACACAGCAGGTACCGGAGGATTGCTTAACTTTGGCGGAGAGGGGAAGAGACGTTCACAGCTCAGCACAGTCGGCAGGCCAACGCCCGAAATACAGGCCGCAAACGGAGGAGCAGTGAGATCCCGGCGGCAGCGGTGACAGTGCCCGGTCAGCACACAAGATCCAAGGGGCAGTTGACCACACTCCAGCAGGCCAGAGAGATCAAAAAGAGGCTGTGCGGGTGCCGTAGCTGCAGCAAGTAAGTCCCGGAGCACGGGTTACCTGTATATTACCAGAGGAAAAAATGTGTAATGCAGGGCTGGAGGCCTATACTAGTTTAAACACTCACAGGAGTAACAGGCTCGCCCACAGCATAGCCAGAAAAAGGTGCTATAAGAAGTCAGAGGAACTATAGGAGCTGGGTAGTATATAACTACAAGGACAGCAAGCCACGCAGTGAGAGCACACAGAAAAGGCCTGCAAGTGAAATAAAAGGCCATCCTAATCTGCGCAACATTAAGCTGCAAACAAACACAGATTTTATTAGAGAAAAAGAAAAAACAATCTAGCAGCTGTTACAATAGACTCTAACAGACTTTATTAGGTGGTTCTCTCACTACAAGGTAACTAAACTCTACAAGAAGGCTGCAGCTACTGCTGATTGCACAGCAGTAAATACATAGCTAACACCGGATATCCAGCTCATCCTGAGTTAAAGGGGCATCACACAGGAAGGGCACAAAAGCAAGCACAGCACCTTGTCAGCTTTCTTAGTATTGGCTATACACTTCCAGACCCGATTAACCAGCACTGGGGTGACATAACCCGAGCAAGTCATCCTCACAGTTGGGCCTGCACACTGCTCTTCTGCAATAATTATCAAAGTATGCCAGCCCGCAACCAAAACAAGCCGGACGGAGCTACAAACCCAAAAATGTTGCAGCAATATCTGAAGCCGGTAGACCCGCCGCCATCTACAACTACATCCACCTCTAATGCCACTACATCAACAGAGAGTTTACAGGCAACACAACAAACATCCTCTGGTCCTGCTGGGCTCACAAAGGAAAATCTGAGGCCTTTATGTCCAAAGATGACGTAAGAGAGATCATGTCAGAAGTTAAATCTTGGTACTCTGATCTGAAGCGTGACCTGTCCAGAGTGACTCAAAGAGTAATAAATCTAGAGGAGAATCACAATACAACATATAACGATATTCAACACATATCACGCTTGGCGTATGAACAGGAAGAGACCATACACCACCTATTAGAAAAGGTGGAGGACCTGGACAATAGGGGAAGGAGGAACAACCTCCGGATACGTGGCATATCTGAGACCATACAGCCAGCGGCCTTAGAGGGCTGTATACAGGACCTGTTCCGGACCCTCAAAGGGGACAACAGAGCTCCTGAGATACCAATTGAGAGAGCTCACCGAGCCTTGAGAGCTAAACCACCGCCTAAAGCGCCCCCCAGGGATGTTATACTTAAACTCCTCCATTTCAAAGACAAGGAAGAAATCCTCAAATGTGCCAGACAAAAAAAACATAATTTATGTAAGAACTTACCTGATAAATTCATTTCTTTCATATTAGCAAGAGTCCATGAGCTAGTGACGTATGGGATATACATTCCTACCAGGAGGGGCAAAGTTTCCCAAATCTCAAAATGCCTATAAATACACCCCTCACCACACCCACAATTCAGTTTAACGAATAGCCAAGAAGTGGGGTGATAAGAAAGGAGCGAAAGCATCAAAATAAGGAATTGGAATAATTGTGCTTTATACAAAAAAATCATAACCACCACAAAAAGGGTGGGCCTCATGGACTCTTGCTAATATGAAAGAAATGAATTTATCAGGTAAGTTCTTACATAAATTATGTTTTCTTTCATGTAATTAGCAAGAGTCCATGAGCTAGTGACGTATGGGATAATAAATACCCAAGATGTGGAACTTCCACGCAAGAGTCACTAGAGAGGGACGGATAAAATAAAGACAGCCAATTCCACTGAAAAATAATCCACAACCCAAAACAAAAGTTTTAATCTTTAATAATGAAAAAAACTGAAATTATAAGCAGAAGAATCAAACTGAACAGCTGCCTGAAGTACTTTTCTACCAAAAACTGCTTCAGAAGAAGAGAAAACATCAAAATGGTAGAATTTAGTAAAAGTATGCAAAGAAGACCAAGTTGCTGCTTTGCAAATCTGATCAACAGAAGCTTCATTCCTAAACGCCCAGGAAGTAGAAACTGACCTAGTAGAATGAGCCGTAATCCTTTGAGGCGGAGATTTACCCGACTCTACATAAGCATGATGAATCAAAGACTTTAACCAAGACGCCAAAGAAATGGCGGAGGCCTTCTGACCTTTCCTGGAACCAGAAAAGATAACAAATAGACTAGAAGTCTTTCTAAAATCTTTAGTAGCTTCAACATAATATTTCAAAGCTCTTACTACATCCAAAGAATGTAAAGATCTCTCCAGAGAATTCTTAGGATTAGGACACAATGAAGGAACAACAATTTCTCTACTAATGTTGTTAGAATTCACAACCTTAGGTAAAAATTTAAATGAAGTCCGTAACACCGCCTTATCCTGATGAAAAATCAGAAAAGGAGATTCACAAGAAAGAGCAGATAACTCAGAAACTCTTCTAGCAGAAGAGATGGCCAAAAGGAACAGAACTTTCCAAGAAAGTAATTTAATATCCAGAGAATGCATAGGTTCAAACGGAGGAGCTTGTAAAGCCCTCAGAACCAAATTAAGACTCCAAGGAGGAGAGATTGACTTAATGACAGGTTTGATACGAACCAAAAAAAAAAATTATTAGAAAACATTGGCATCACGTCAGAGAAGATCCCATTATAGGAGATAAAATTTCAAAAAATCCTAAATTCATCTACAAAAAAGCTAGAAATTTAAAAACTATGCTGGCACCAAGTGAATTCAAAACAAAACACAATTTAAAAGAACAGGACCTATCAGGTAACCCATTATATGGTTTTTTCCCATGCCATTGCTGTAGATCTTGCAATTATAGCAGCAAAATTAAAGAATATGAGTCAACACAAACTGGTGAGATATTCCCTATTAGAGACACCATACGCTGTACCGATAAGGGCATAATCTATTTACTACAATGTAGCTGTAAAAAACAATACTTGGGGGAGACCTCAAGAACACTAAGGGAACGAATAAGAGAACATCTTTGCATAATAGAAAAAGGAAAAATGGATACACATCTATATAAGCATTTTAGAGATGTACACAATAACAGAATTAAAGACCTTTCCTTTTGGGGTATAATGAAAGTGAAACCTGATTGGAGAGGTGGTAATTACGAGACAAAGCTACTTAAAAAAGAGGCAGAACTAATATACAACATGAAGACCCTACACCCCTTAGGGCTAAACTCAGAATTAGATTTAACACCATTCAAAAGCCCCAAGGAAGGGGGGAAACGCGTTGAAGTTGGCCCACTGCTTTACTACCAAAGGAAAAAGAACTTTATTACTCCAAGCGTGAATCTAAATACACTTGGTAAGCCCTGCACCTGAATCGGAACTTTTTTGGCTATAGTCCAAACCTGAGCCCAGCTGTTGACGACCGCACGCAAACCTCATACACGTAAGCGGATACGTCACTTTGTTGTGGCCAAGGAAACCGGAACAGCCCCAGCAGCCTGCACCGCACTCGCCTTCATAGAGGACAGCGGTAAAGCAAGCGACTTGCGATAGGAGAAAAAGACGCAGAAAACTAAGATCCTACAAGGGGATTTCCCACAGCACTCGAGTATTGCTAAGAGTGCACGGCTCCTGGCAGCCACCCCTATCAACGGATATAACGCTGGCCACCTCAGGTACCCCATATGCTAGTGTGATCCAATACTCGCCTGAGCAAGATCAACAGCATATGAGAGTGAACTGTTCACTTTTTGCAGTAATCCTTACTTGATCGTCCATTCCCACTTGTATTTTTGACCGGTCATTCGTACTTCACTCCCTGTCTGTATAAATAGACTTTGTTACCATTGGGCAGCTAGTACTTGTCCAATTAGTTTTAATATCTGCATATTTTACTAATGTGCCTGTTTTATCACTATTATGCCTGTTTTATCATTATAACTGGACGTCCAGTCTGTTAATATTTTGATTTGTATTATTTTTTATGTATTTTTATCATTCAAAGCTTAAGTGTAGCTCTGTGACTACTATTGATATCTTGTTATTACTGTCCCTATTTAGGATTAACTAGGGACTAGTGTATAGGATAGTTTTGATATACTTAACTATTGTAATTTGCTTGTTCGAGCTCATCTTTAGAGCTAGGTCATTTTAATTTATCCACTATACACTAGATACTACTTGTGCTATCCTATTTAGGCTTATTTATCTCTTCCTTTTATACAATAAACATTTAAGTTTTTAACCTTTGTCTCTTTTTGCTTTGCTTGTGAATAAATCTAGTAGTAATAGACTATTGTTACCTTTCCTATTTGGATATACTCACTTTGAGAATTACTCACTTTATTTGTTTAATCACTACCTAGCTGTTAGCGCCAGTACTGTCTCTCCCTACATTCAAAATATCCCTTGGTCTCTGTGAGAGGGACCATTTTTGTACTTGGCTGGTAGAAATAAGCGCTGATTCTTACCTCTATCCTAAAATTGATACGAACCAAAGCCTGTACAAAACAATGAATATCAGGAAGATTAGCAATCTTTCTGTGAAAAAGAACAGAAAGAGCAGAGATTTGTCCTTTCAAGGAACTTGCAGACAAACCTTTATCCAAACCATCCTGAAGAAACTGTAAAATTCTAGAAATTCTAAAAGAATGCCAGGAGAATTTATGAGAAGAACACCAAGAAAAGTAAGTCTTCCAGACTCGATAATAAATCTTCCTAGACACATATTTACGAGCCTGTAACATAGTATTAATCACTGAGTCAGAGAAACCTCTATGACTAAGAATCAAGCGTTCAATTTCCATACCTTCAAATTTAATGATTTGAGATCCTGATGGAAAAAAGGGCCTTGAGATAGAAGGTCTGGTCTTAACGGAAGAGTCCAAGGTTGGCAACTGGCCATCCGAATGAGATCCGCATACCAAAACCTGTGAGGCCATGCTGGAGCCACCAGCAGTACAAACGAACGTTCCATTAGAATTTTGGAAATCACTTTTGGAAGAAGAACTAGAGGCGGAAAGATATAGGCAGGATAATTCCAAGGAAGCCACAAAGCGTCCACTGCCTCCGCCTGAGGATCCCTGGATCTGGACAGATACCTGGGAAGTTTCTTGTTTAGATGAGAGGCCATCAGATCTATTTCTGGAAGTCCCCAGATTTGAACAATCTGAAGAAATACCTCTGGGTGAAGAGACCATTCGCCCGGATGTAACGTCTGGCGACTGAGATAATCCGCTTCCCAATTGTCTACACCTGGGATGTGAACCACAAAGATTAGACAGGAGCTGGATTCCGCCCATACAAGTATCCGAGATACTTCTTTCATAGCCTGAGGACTGTGAGTCCCACCTTGATGATTGACATATGCCACGGTTGTGACATTGTCTGTCTGAAAACAAATAAACGATTCTCTCTTCAGAAGAGGCCAGAACTGAAGAGCTCTGAAAATCGCACGGAGTTCCAAAATGTTGCTTGGTAATCTCGCCTCCCGAGATTCCCAAACCCCCTGCGCTGTAAGAGATCCCCATACAGCTCCCCAACCTGACAGACTCGCATCTATTGAGATCACAGTCCAGGTTGGACGAACAAAAGAAGCCCCTTGGACTAAACGATGGTGATCTATCCACCACGTCAGAGAGTGTCGTACATTGGGATTTAAGGATATTAATTGTGATATCTTTGTATAATCCCTGCACCACTGGTTCAGCATACAAAGCTGAAGAGGTCGCATGTGAAAACTAGCAAAGGGGATCGCGTCCGATGCAGCAGTCATGAGACCTAGAATTTCCATGCACAAAGCTACCGAAGGGAATGATTGAGACTGAAGGTTTCGACAGGCTGAAACCAATTTCAGACGTCTCTTTTCTGTTAGAGACAAGGTCATGGACACTGAATCTATTTGAAAACCCAAAAAGGTTACCTTTGTCTGAGGAATCAACGAACTCTTTGGTAAATTGATCCTCCAACCATGTCTTTGAAGAAACGACACAAGTTGATTCGTATGAGATTCTGCAGAATGTGAAGACTGAGCAAGTACCAAGATATCGTCCAAATAAGGAAATGCCGCAATACCCTGTTCTCTGATTACAGAGAAAAGGGCACCGAGAACCTTTGAAAAGATCCTTGGAGCTGTTGCTAGGCCAAACGGAAGAGCCACAAACTGGTAATGCTTGTCTAGAAAAGAGAATCTCAGAAACTGATAGTGATCTGGATGAATTGGAATATGAAGATATGCATCCTGTAAATCTATTGTGGACATATAATGCCCTTGCTGAACAAAAGGCAGAATAGTCCTTATAGTTACCATTTTGAATGTTGGTATCCTTACATAACGATTCAATATTTTTAGATACAGAACTGGTCTGAAGGAATTCTCCTTCTTTGGTACAATGAATAGATTTGAGTAAAACCCCAGACCCCGTTCCAGAACTGGAACTGGCACAATTACCCCAGCCAACTCTAGATCTGAAACACATTTCAGAAACGCCTGAGCCTTCACTGGGTTTATTGGAATGCGAGAGAGAAAAAATCTTCTCGCAGGCGGCCTTACCTTGAAACCTATTCTGTACCCTTATGAAACAATGTTCTGAATCCAAAGACTGTGAATCGAATTGATCCAAATATCTTTGAAAAATCGTAACCTGCCCCCTACCAGCTGTGCTGGAATGAGGGCCGCACCTTCATGTGGACTTGGGAGCTGGCTTTGACTTTCTAAAAGGCTTGGATTTATTCCAGACTGGAGAAGGTTTCCAAACGGAAACCGTTCCTTTATGGGAAGGGTCAGGCTTCTGTTCCTTATTCTGACGAAAGGAACGAAAACGATTAGCAGCCCTGTATTTACCTTTAGATTTTTTGTCCTGAGGCAAAAAAGATCCTTTCCCCTAGTAACAGTTGAAATAATAGAATCCAACTGAGAACCAAATAATTTATTACCTTTGAAAGAAAGAGAAAGCAAAATTGACTTAGAAGTCATAACTGCATTCCAAGTTTTAAGCCATAAAGCTCTGCTAGCTAAAATAGCTAAAGACATATACCTGACATCAATTCTAATGATATCAAAGATGGCATCACAAATAAAATTATTAGCATGTTGAAGAAGTTTAACAATGCTATGAGTATTATGGTCTGACACTTGTTGCGCTAACGCCTCCAACCAGAAAGTGGAAGCAGCAACAACATCAGCCAAAGAAATAGCAGGTCTAAGAAGATTACCTTAACATAAATAAGCTCTCCTTAGAAAGGATTCAAGCTTCCTATCTAAAGGATCCTTAAAGGAAGTACTATCCGCCGTAGGAATAGTAGTACGTTTAGCAAGAGTAGAGATAGCCCCATCAATTTTAGGGATTTTGTCCCAAAATTCTAATCTATCAGATGGCACAGGATACAATTTCTTAAACCTTTGAGAAGGAGTAAATGAAGTACCCAGATTATTCCATTCCCTAGAAATTACTTCACAAATAGCATCAGGGACAGGAAAAACTTCTGGAATAACTATATGAGGTTTGAAAACCGAATTTAAACGCTTAGTAGATTTAGTATCAAGAGGACTAGACTCCTCCATATCTAATGCGATTAACACTTCTTTAAGTAAAGAACGAATAAATTCCATTTTAACCCCTTAAGGACCAGCGACGTACCCTGTATGTCACTGGCCTTTTTTGGGACTTGATTGTTTTATAGCGTGGTCTTACCACCAGCGCTGAGACTGCTCTATTCCACAAAGCCTGCTGGAGGGAGGGCATTAATAGCGTGTTCTTGCTAGACTTGTGCTATTATGTCCGGGAAAAACCCTTAACGACCAGTGACATACAGGGTACATTGTGGTCATTAAGGGGTTAAATAAATATGAAGATTTATCAGTATCAATATCTGAGACAGAATCTTCTGAACCAGATAAATCCTCATCAGAAACAGACAAGTCAGAATGATGACGGTCACTTAAAAATTCATCTGAAATATGAGAAGTTTTAAAAGACCTTTTACGTTTACTGGAAGGAGGAATAACAGACAGAGCCTTCCTAATAGATTTAGAAACAAATTATTTTACATTAACAGGAACATCCTGAGCATTAGATGTTGAGGGAACAACAACAGGTAATGGATTATTACTAATGGAAATACTATCTGCATTAGCAAGTTTATTATGACATTCATCACAAACTACAGCCGGAGGAACAGTTACCACAAGTTTACAACAAATGCACTTAACTTTGGTAGAACCAGCATCAGGCAGCGTCTTTCCAGAAGTAGATTCTGATCCAGGGTCAAGTTGAGACATCTTGCAATATGTAATAGAAAAAACAACATATAAGCAAAATTATCAAATTCCTTAAATTACAGTTTCAGGAATGGGAAAAAATGCCAATGAACAAGCCTCTAGCAACCAGAAGCAATGAAAAATGAGACTGAAATAATGTGAAAAAAAGGTGGAGACAAGAATGACGCCCACATTTTTTGGCGCCAAAAAAGACGCCCACATTATTGGCGCTAAGTACAACGCCTATATTTTTTGGCGCTAAGCATGACGCCACATCCGGTGACGCCGAAAAAAAAACATAATTTATGCTTACCTGATAAATTTATTTCTCTTGTAGTGTGTTCAGTCCACGGGTCATCCATTACTTATGGGATATATTCTCCTTCCCAACAGGAAGTTGCAAGAGGATCACCCAAGCAGAGCTGCTATATAGCTCCTCCCCTCACATGTCATATCCAGTCATTCGACCGAAACAAGACGAGAAAGGAGAAACTATAAGGTGCAGTGGTGACTGGAGTTATAATTTTAAAATTTAGAACCTGCCTTAAAAAGACAGGGCGGGCCGTGGACTGAACACACTACAAGAGAAATAAATTTATCAGGTAAGCATAAATTATGTTTTCTCTTGTTAAGTGTGTTCAGTCCACGGGTCATCCATTACTCATGGGATACCCATACCAAAGCTAAGTACACGGATGATGGGAGGGACAAGGCAGGAACATTAAACAGAAGGAACCACTGCCTGTAGAACCTTTCTCCCAAAACCAGCCTCCGAAGAAGCGAAAGTGTCAAATTTGTAAAATTTGGAAAAAGCATGAAGTGAAGACCAAGTTGCAGCCTTGCAAATCTGTTCAACAGAGGCCTCATTCTTAAAGGCCCAGGTGGAAGCCATAGCTCTAGTGGAATGAGCTGTAATTCTTTCAGGAGGCTGCTGTCCAGCAGTCTCATAGGCTAAACGTATTATGCTACGAAGCCAAAAAGAGAGAGAGGTAGCCGAAGCCTTTTGACCTCTCCTCTGTCCAGAGTAAACGACAAACAGAGAAGAAGTTTGTCTAAAATCTTTAGTTGCCTGTAAGTAGAACTTCAGAGCACGGACCACGTCCAGATTATGCAAAAGACGTTCCTTCTTAGAAGAAGGATTAGGACATAATGATGGAACAACAATCTCTTGATTGATATTCCTGTTAGAAACAACCTTAGGCAAAAACCCAGGTTTAGTACGCAGTACAACCTTGTCTGAATGAAAGATCAGATAAGGAGAATCACAATGTAAGGCAGATAACTCAGAGACTCTTCGAGCCGAGAAAATAGCCATCAAAAACAAAACTTTCCAAGATAAAAGCTTAATATCAATGGAATGAAGGGGTTCAAACGGAACACCCTGAAGAACTTTAAGAACCAAGTTTAAGCTCCACGGAGGAGCAATAGCTTTAAACACAGGCTTAATTCTAGCCAAAGCCTGACAAAAGGCCTGGACGTCTGAGCTACTGATGGGCTTGGAGCGGAATGAAGGACACGGCAAGCATTGAGAATCTTTGATAACCTGGACTCCGTCAGGTAAATCTTCATCTCTACAGAATCTATAAGAGTCCCTAGAAAAGGAACCCTTGTGAGTGGTAACAGAGAACTCTTTTCCACGTTCACTTTCCACCCATGCGACCTCAGAAATGCTAGAACTATCTCTGTATGAGATTTTGCATTCTGAAAACTTGACGATTGTATCAGAATGTCGTCTAGGTACGGAGCCACCGCTATGCCTCGTGGTCTTAGTACCGCCAGAAGTGAGCCCAGAACCTTCGTAAAAATTCTCGGGGCCGTGGCTAACCCGAAGGGAAGAGCCACAAACTGGTAATGCCTGTCTAGAAAGGCAAACCTTAGGTACCGATAATGATCTTTGTGGTATATGAAGGTAAGCATCCTTAAGTCCACTGTGGTCATATATTTACCCTCTTGGATCATGGGTAGGATGGTTCGAATGGTTTCCATCTTGAACGATGGTACCCTTAGGAATTTGTTTAAGATCTTTAGGTCCAAGATTGGTCTGAAGGTTCCCTCTTTTTTGGGAACCACAAATAGATTTGAGTAAAATCCTTGTCCCAGTTCCGCTCGTGGAACTGAGTGGATCACTCCCATGATTAAGAGGTCTTGTACGCATTGTAGAAATGCCTCTCTCTTTACTAGGTTTGTCGATAACCTCGAAAGATGGAACCTCCCTTGTGGAGGAGAGGTTTTGAAATCCAGAAGGTATCCCTGAGATATAATCTTTAACGTCCAGGGATCCTGCACATCTCTTGCCCAAGCCTGGGCGAAGAGAGAAAGTCTGCCCCCCACTAAATCTGTCTCCGGATAGGGGGCCCTGTCTTCATGCTGTCTTAGGGGCGGGAGCAGGCTTTCTGGCCTGCTTGCCCTTGTTCCATGACTGGTTGCCTTTCCAACCCTGTCTGTAACGAGCAGTAGTTCCTTCCTGTTTTGAAGCGGAGGAAGTCGATGCTGCTCCTGCCTTGAAGTTACGAATGGCACGAAAATTAGACTGTTTAGTCTTTGGTTTGGCCCTGTCCTGGGGAAGGGCGTGGCCCTTACCTCCCGTAATGTCAGCAATAATTTCCTTCAAGCCGAGCCTGAATAAGGTCTGCCCTTTGAAAGGAATGTTAAGTAGCTTAGACTTGGAAGTTACATCCGCTGACCAGGATTTAAGCCAGAGCGCTCTGCGCGCCTGTATGGCGAATCCGGAATTTTTAGCCGTAAGTTTGGTTAGATGTACTACGGCATCTGAAACAAACGCATTAGCTTGCTTAAGGGTTCTAACTTTGCTCAAAGCCTCATCCAATGGCTCTGTGCGAATCGCCTCTTCCAGAGACTCAAACCAGAATGCCGCTGCAGCCGTGACAGGCGCAATGCATGCAAGAGGCTGCAATATAAAACCCTGTTGAACAAACATTTTCTTAAGATAACCCTCTAATTTTTTATCCATTGGATCTGAGAAAGCACAGCTATCCTCCACCGGGATAGTGGTACGCTTGGCTAACGTAGAAACTGCTCCCTCCACCTTAGGGACCGTCTGCCATAAGTCTCGTGTGGTGGCGTCTATAGGGAACATTTTTCTAAATATCGGGGGAGGGGAAAAAGGCACACCGGGTCTATCCCACTCCTTACTAATAATTTCTGTAAGTCTTTTTGGTATAGGAAAGACGTCAGTACACACCGGTACCGCATAGTATCTATCCAACCTACACAATTTCTCTGGAATTGCCACCGTGTCGCAATCATTCAGAGCCGCTAATATCTCCCCTAGTAACACACGGAGGTTCTCAAGCTTAAATTAAAAATTTGAAATTTCTGAATCCGGTCTCCCCGGATCAGAACCGTCACCGACAGAATGAAGCTCACCGTCCTCATGTTCTGCAAATTGTGACGCAGTATCAGACATGGCTCTCGTGTCATCAGCGCGCTCTGTCCTTAACCCAGAGCTATCGCGCTTGCCCCTTAATTCGGGCATATTATATAATACTTCTTTCATAACATTAGCCATATCATGTAAAGTGATTTGTAAGGGCCTACATGTACTTGGCGTCTCAATCCTACGCATCTCCCGAGCGGGAGACGCAGGTACTGACACGTGAGGAGAGTTAGGCGGCATAACTTCCCCCTCGTTGTCTGGTGATAGTTTCTTTATCGGTACAGATTGACTTTTATGCAAAGCAATATCAATAAAATTGGTACACATCGTTCTATTGGGCTCCACATTGGCTTTTGAACATGATGAACAAACAGTTTCCTCTGAATCAGACATGTTTAAACAGACTTCGCAATGAAACTAGCAAGCTTGGAAATCACTTTCAATAAGTTTACAAGCAATATAAAAAACGCTGCAGCGCTTCAAAAATACAGATATAATTAAACAATTCTTAACAAGAAGTGTATTATTAGCAGAGGATTGCACCCATTAGCAAAAGGATGATTAACCCCTCAATACCCAAAACGGATAAAACAGTTATCAATTAATCACAGTCAAGCACACTGTCACAGATCTGCTGTGACTGATTACCTCCCTCACAAATGAATTTTGCAGACCCCTGAGCTCTCTAGAGACGTCCTGGATCAAAGAGGAAGAAGCAGGAAGACTGTGCTAGAATTTTAACTGTGCAACAAGGCGCTAAAAACAAGGTCCCTCCCACTCCTATCACAACAGTGGGAGGCCTGATATAACGGTTTCCATGCAGAAAAATATTTAGCCATGTGGAAAAAAATCATGCCCAAAGAGATTTATCACCAAAGTACCTCACAAAAACGAATAACATGCCAGTAAACGTTTTATTAAAAAACAACATTTTCCAATGTCATGCAAATTTATCACTAAGCCTGCTACCAGTCGATACCACTGCAGATAAGTCTTAAGTATTATTTCAGTTTTAACAGTATTTTCTCAGTCAAATTCTAGTCCCTAGAAAATAACTCGACTGCGCATACATTTATCAGCCTGATACCAGTTGCCACTACTGCATTTAAGGCTGTACTTACATCATACGGTAACAGCAGTATTTTCTTAGTCAATTCCATTCCCAGAAAATAAAGTACTGCACATACCTCATTTGCGGAGGACCCCGCATGCTATCCCCAGTTTCTGAAGTTACCCCACTCCTCAGAATGTCGAGAACAGCCAGTGGATCTTAGTTACGCCTGCTAAGATCATAGAAAAAAACGCAGGCAGTTTCTTCTTCCAAATACTGCCTGAGAAAGAAAAACAGCACACTCCGGTGCCATTTAAAATAACAAACTTTTGATTGAAGAATAGATAAGTAAAAACTCCAGCTCCTCTCGCGACCTTCTTTGTTGAGGGTTGCAAGAGAATGACTGGATATGACATGTGAGGGGAGGAGCTATATAGCAGCTCTGCTTGGGTGATCCTCTTGCAACTTCCTGTTGGGAAGAAGAATATATCCCATAAGTAATGGATGACCCGTGGACTGAACACACTTAACAAGAGAAATAACGCCCAAATTTTTGGCGCAAAAAAACATCTGAACACAAAAAAACGTCAAAAAAATGACGCAACCACGAACAACTGTGAGGGGAGGAGCTATATAGCAGCACACCCCTGATATTTTTATTTAACTCACTCTTACAGGAGGGAGGCTTCTCAGAACATATGTTAGAGGCTAATATTACAGTCCTACCCAAACAAGGCAAAAACCCAGATAAACCGGAAAATTTCTGCCCCATTTCTCTGCTGAATGCAGACATCAAAATCTTTGCAAAGATCCTGGCCACCAGAATTAATAAATATTTACCAAAACTGATACATCCAGACCAGGTGGGCTTTGTTCCTGGGAGGGAGGCAAGGGACAACACATTAAAGGTTCTGCAATTGATGACATATGCCCAACAACACAAAACCCCATCAATCTTTGTGTCGACAGATGCAGAGAAAGCTTTCGACAGGGTACATTGGCCTTTTCTAAAAGCGGTCCAGCATAAAATGAAGTTCAGTGACCCCTTCATAGCCCAAATCTTTACACTATATAGACGCCCAACAGCACGGGTCAAGGTTAATGGTCTGCTATCTGATAAGTTACATATCCACAATGGCACGAGACAGGGCTGCCCCCTCTCACCGATCCTCTTCGCTATAACCATAGAGGCGCTAGCCCAGAAAATAAGAGAGGACACTCAGATCTCAGGGATCCCAGTGAACCTACGCGAACATAAACTCGCGCTTTACGCGGATGACGTCCTGCTTACATTAACTTAAGTAGAAACCTCCCTGCCCAGAGTTCTAGATATGTTCAGGGAATATGGTCGGGTCTCAAACTTCCACCTCAACATAACGAAATCCGAATTATTGAACATTTCATATGATCCCACTGCACTCCCAGAGACCCTTCAAGTCTGTCCACTTCGAATACAACAGACTAAAATGAAATACCTAGGCATATATATCTCACCAGACCCGCAAGTACTATTTCAGGATAACTACAAAAACACTGGAACAAGCACTGGTCTCAGACCTTTCCAGCTGGAAAAAAAGACGATATCATGGATAGGGAGAATTAATGTTATTAAAATGAACGCGGTCCCCAGGATATTATACTTACTTCAGACCACCCCTATCCCATTACCGACGAACTACCTACATAAACTACAAAATATACTTGAGCAATACATATGGGGGAACATTAGGCCCAGGATAGCAAAGAGAACTCTGTACCTCCCCAGAGATAGAGGGGGCCTTGGGGTCCCCCACATATACACCAACAAACAGGCCATCACATTACAGAGATTATTGGATTGGTGCCATAATGACCCCAACAAAGAATGGGTGCAACTGGACTGCGACATTTTAGCCACAAGAAATGCCGGCCTTCAGGCTTGGGTTTCAGAGAAACACAGGTCCCCAGCTGCCTTCACATACCCACTATTAATAGACTTTTACACGCACTGGGACAAAATCCAACGCACTTCAGCAAACATCTCTTCTACACACGCACCACCATGTACCAGAACCCCGAAATGCCTTGGAACCACAGGGGGAAAGACATAAACTTAAGGACATCCTTTAGTGACCTGACGCTTTCAGCCATCTTAGACGGGGGCAAACTCGCGCCACTAACAGACATCCAAGAAACGTTACTGGGCACACACATGAACTGGCTAGCACACTCACAGATTAACCACTTTCTCGCAACGCACCGTTCTAAATCTACGTTTACAAGACAGACAATGATTTTCGAAAACTTGTGTCTACAGGGGGCCCCCTTGGCACATGCCATATCACTGACATACAAGCTTCTATTAGTGGAGGATAAACACACCCTTCCTACATATGCAAGGGCTTGGGAGAAGGAATTGCAAATAGAGATAGAAAACACAGAGTGGCAAACAGCATTTCAGACTACCAAAAAAGCCTCAATCTCTGTGAGAGTACAAGAGGCAAGCTACAAATTCCTGTCAAGGTGGTATCTCACACCTAGCAGATTACATCACATATACAAGACAGCTTCGGGGAAGTGTTGGAGAGACTGTGGGGGTGAGGGCACGCCAGCACATATATGGTGGTCCTGCCCCAAACTAGACTTGTACTGGGTGAACATTTTCCACCAAATTGCACGCAGGATAGGGAAACCACTGCAAAACAGCCCCAAAACGATTCTATACCTATCACTACCCAAACTAGAGACCAAACAGAGCAGGGCCCTGCTACTGGTAATGCTAAATAGTGCCAAAATGCTTATTCCAAAGTACTGGAAAACTAGGACAGTACCGTCCATAGGGGAATGGAGGAAACAGGTAGACACTATGGGCGCCATGTACTAAGCTTCGAAGTGACCGTCCGTCTGTATTTCCGCGTCAAAATTCGCTCACGATCTGCTTCTCGTATGTACCAATCTGCGATCTGGTCGAAAAACCACTATTTTCATCAGCGATCGTAATTTTACGCAACTGATCGTTCCGAAGCCTTTTTCCACTTACTACATGTTCGATCGCATGTAAATTCGCTGTAATCGGAAATTATGAATGTTACAACTAATCCGTCCGCTCCAACTTTCACTGTAACTTCGAGTGATTTGCTTCGCGACCATTTAGGTAGCGAATACAATAGAAAACTATAGGGCGTCTCAACCTGATGCCAGGTAGAAGTACTTAAGTGAAAGGACTAGACTACTATTGTAGCATTATTGGTTTTTGGATCACTGAATGAAGATGGAGACACTTTTACACATGTTTCTTTTCCGATTAATTCAATTACGAGGAAGAAGGGCTATACAGGCACCGGTTGACAACTTGCAAAGAAGGAGAGGTAGAAGAATCAGAGTCCCTAGAGTTTTCCTTCCACGTATGGGTTTGGAAAGCATTTCTGATCGAGAGATTATCCAGAGATTCCGTTTGGACAGAGAAGCTATTATGGAACTTTACTATGAAATAGCAGAATACCTGGAACCTATGACAGCGCGTTCACAAGCCATACCCGGACTATTAAAACTGTTGGCAGCCTTACACTTTTTTGCCACCGGTTCATTCCAAGCTGTGTCTAGCGTTATAATTGGCATCAGCCAGTCTGCTTTTTCGAGCAGAATCTCCGGAGCAAGCCATCTTGTCAAAGTGAATACCGAAAAGTAAATAAACAATATTCTAAGATTTCTGGGAAAATGCACATTCAGCCAGTCTGCTTTTTTCGAGCAGAATCTCCGGAGCAAGCCATCTTGTCAAAGTGAATGCCGAAAAGTAAATAAACAATATTCTAAGATTTCTGGGAAAATGCACATTCTTATACATGTCAGCAGCCAGACGTTGCCGCTTGTCTGACGATTATGACACCTAGATCGTCACGTGGGTAAAGAACTAAACCAATCAGGTCGCAGACTGCTTCTTAACTTTGCTCTTTCGCGCCGAACGAAGCTTCAAAGTTATCAATAATCCGATTGTCTTCGACACACAATAGACGCAAAATTTTACGGCTTGGTTTTTAGTACATTCATGTAACGAAGTGCCATCCGCATGGTGCGAATGCCGGCGGGTTATTTCGATACGGTCTGTGCGAAAAAATTGACGCCTTAGTACATGGCGCCCTATGCTTCAGCTAGAGAGGTATCATCATCTCCAACAGGACACAGCAGATATGCACGCTCTTATGCTACAGCTATGGGCGTCAAACGACGCAGCACAACGGCAATAGCCTACAATAGAATGCCGCACCCCAGGTAGGATGTATGGTATAACATAACACAACCACTTACTAATCTTGTATAGGGAAGAGAGGCCCGATATGCACAATGGTGGATTTGGGAAACGGGGAGCTTTAAACTATGAATGACTAGCTATCCAAAACACTGTTCTTACAGGTGAACCTATGACCTTGTTGTGAGACAGTATCTTTTTTCTCATAAGACTTATTTTAAGATTGATACTATGTTGTTGTATTAATACTCTTGTTTATGTTTGATTGGCCAGTGAGCCTATATGGACTTGGACTCTACAAAGGTGCTGTGAAATCTAACAGTATCCACAAACATGACATTAGTTGTTAGGAAAGCACTGGAAAATGGAAAAATGTGAGGTTTTATATGTTATATACAATGTATTGATCTTTTCAATAAAAAACAGAATTTATGCTTACCTGATAAATTACTTTCTCCAACGGTGTGTCCGGTCCACGGCGTCATCCTTACTTGTGGGAATATCTCTTCCCCAACAGGAAATGGCAAAGAGTCCCAGCAAAGCTGGCCATATAGTCCCTCCTAGGCTCCGCCCACCCCAGTCATTCGACCGACGGACATGAGGAAAAAATAGGAGAAACCATAGGGTGCCGTGGTGACTGTAGTTAGAGAAAATAATTCATCAAACCTTATTAAAAAACCAGGGGGGGCCGTGGAACAGACACACCGTTGGAGAAAGTAATTTATCAGGTAAGCATAAATTCTGTTTTCTCCAACATTGGTGTGTCCGGTCCACGGCGTCATCCTTACTTGTGGGAACCAATACCAAAGATTTAGGACACGGATGAAGGGAGGGAGCAAATCAGGTTACCTAAACAGAAGGCACCACGGCTTGCAAAACCTTTCTCCCAAAAATAGCCTCCGAAGAAGCAAAAGTATCAAATTTGTAAAATTTGGCAAAAGTGTGCAGTGAAGACCAAGTCGCTGCCTTACATATCTGATCAACAGAAGCCTCGTTCTTGAAGGCCCATGTGGAAGCCACAGCCCTAGTAGAGTGAGCTGTGATTCTTTCAAGAGGCTGCCGTCCGGCAGTCTCGTAAGCCAATCGGATGATGCTTTTAAGCCAAAAAGAAAGAGGAAGAAGTCGCTTTTTGACCTCTCCTTTTACCAGAATAGACGACAAACAGAGAAGATGTTTGTCTGAACTCTTTTGTAGCTTCTAAATAGAATTTTAGAGCACGGACTACATCTAAATTGTGTAGTAAACGTTCCTTCTTTGAAACTGGATTCGGACACAAAGAAGGTACAACTATCTCCTGGTTAATATTTTTGTTGGAAACAACCTTTGGAAGAAAACCAGGCTTAGTACGCAAAACAACCTTATCCGAATGGAACACCAGATAGGGCGGAGTACACTGCAGAGCAGATAGCTCAGAAACTCTTCTAGCAGAAGAAATAGCAACCAAGAACAAAACTTTCCAAGATAACAACTTAATATCTATGGAATGTAAAGGTTCAAACGGAACCCCTTGGAGAACTGAAAGAACTAGATTTAAACTCCAGGGAGGAGTCAAAGGTCTGTAAACAGGCTTGATCCTAACCAGAGCCTGAACAAATGCTTGAACATCTGGCAGTCATTTGTTTAGTAAGACAGATAAAGCAGAAATCTGTCCCTTTAGAGAACTCGCTGATAAACCTTTATCCAAACCTTCTTGTAGAAAGGAAAGGATCTTAGGAATTTTGATCTTATTCCATGGGAATCCCTTGGATTCACACCAGCAGATATATCTTTTCCATATTTTATGGTAAATTTTTCTAGTTACCGGTTTTCTGGCTTGAACCAGAGTATCTATCACAGAATCTGAAAACCCACGCTTTGATAGAATCAAGCGTTCAATTTCCAAGCCGTCAGCTGGAGGGAGACCAGATTTGGATGTTCGAATGTACCCTGTACAAGAAAGTCCTGTCTGAAAGGTAGCTTCCATGGTGGAGCCGATGACATATTCACCAGGTCTGCATACCAAGTCCTGCGTGGCCACGCAGGAGCTATCAAGATCACCGAGGCCCTCTCCTGCTTGATCCTGGCTACCAGCCTGGGAATGAGAGGAAACGGTGGAAACACATAAGCTAGGTTGAAGGACCAAGACGCTACTAGTGCATCCACTAGAGTCGCCTTGGGATCCCTGGATCTGGACCCGTAGCAAGGAACCTTGAAGTTCTGACGAGACGCCATCAGATCCATGTCTGGAATGCCCCATAATTGAGTTAATTGGGCAAAGATCTCCGGGTGAAGTTCCCACTCCCCCGGATGGAATGTCTGACGACTCAGATAATCCGCCTCCCAGTTTTCCACTCCTGGGATGTGGATCGCAGATAGGTGGCAGGAGTGATCCTCTGCCCATTCTATTATCTTGGTCACTTCTCTCATCGCCAGGGAACTCCTTGTTCCCCGCTGATGATTGATATAAGCAACAGTCGTCATGTTGTCTGATTGGAATCTTATGAATCTGGCCTTTGCTAGTTGAGGCCAAGCCCTGAGAGCATTGAATATCGCTCTCAGTTCCAGAATGTTTATCGGGAGGAGAGACTCTTCCCGAGACCAAAGTCCCTGAGCTTTCAGGGATTCCCAGACCGCGCCCCAGCCCACTAGACTGGCGTCGGTCGTGACGATGACCCACTCTGGTCTGCGAAAGCTCATTCCCTGGGACAGGTGGTCCAGGGTTAGCCACCAACGGAGTGAGTCTCTGGTCTTCTGATCTACTTGAATCACTGGAGACAAGTCTGTATAGTCCCCATTCCACTGTTTCAGCATGCACAGCTGTAATGGTCTTAGATGAATTCGCGCAAAAGGAACTATGTCCATTGCTGCAACCATCAACCCTACTACTTCCATGCACTGAGCTACGGAAGGACGAGGAATAGAATGAAGAACTTGACAAGCGTTTAGAAGTTTTGACTTTCTGACTTCTGTCAGGAAAATCCTCATTTCTAAAGAATCTATTATTGTTCCCAAGAAGGGAACTCATGTCGACGGAGACAGGGAACTTTTTTCTATGTTCACCTTCCATCCGTGAGATCTGAGAAAGGCCAGAACGATGTCTGTGTGAGCCTTTGCCTTTGAAAGAGACGACGCTTGTATTAGAATGTCGTCCAAGTACGGTACTACTGCAATGCCCCTTGGTCTCAGAACCGCTAGAAGGGACCCGAGTACCTTTGTGAAAATCCTTGGAGCAGTGGCTAACCCGAATGGGAGGGCCACAAACTGGTAATGTTTGTCCAGAAAGGCGAATCTTAGGAACGGATGATGTTCTTTGTGGATAGGAATATGAAGATACGCATCCTTTAGATCCACGGTAGTCATAAATTGACCTTCCTGGATTGTAGGTAGAATCGTTCGAATGGTTTCCATTTTGAACGATGGTACTCTGAGAAATTTGTTTAGGATCTTTAAATCCAGAATTGGTCTGAAAGTTCCCTCTTTCTTGGGAACTACAAACAGATTTGAGTAAAATCCCATTCCTTGTTCCGCCGATGGAACTGGGTTTATCACTCCCATCTTTAACAGGTCTTCTACACAATGTAAGAATGCCTGTCTCTTTATTTGGTTTGAGGATAAGTGAGACATGTGGAACCTTCCCCTTGGGGGTAGTTCCTTGAATTCCAGAAGATAACCCTGAGAAACTATTTCTAGAGTCCAGGGATCCTGAACATCTCTTGCCCAAGCCTGAGCAAAGAGAGAGAGTCTGCCCCCTACTAGATACGGTCCCGGATCGGGGGCTACTCCCATAAAAGTGTCTACCAGTTTTATAGCCCATATTAAGCCCTTTATTCTGTTTGAGACTAAGAAAATGGCTTACCGGTCCCCATGAGGGGAAATGACAGCCTTCCAGCATTACACAGTCTTGTTAGAAATATGGCTAGTCATACCTTAAGCAGAAAAGTCTGCTAACTATTTCCCCCAACTGAAGTTACTTCATCTCAACAGTCCTATGTGGAAACAGCAAACGATTTTAGTTACTGTCTGCTAAAATCATCTTCCTCTCAAACAGAACTCTTCATCTTTTTCTGTTCAGAGTAAATAGTACATACCAGCACTATTTTAAAATAACAAACTCTTGATAGTAGAATAAAAAACTACAACTAAACACCACATACTCTTAACCATCTCCGTGGAGATGTTGCCTGTGCAACGGCAAAGAGAATGACTGGGGTGGGCGGAGCCTAGGAGGGACTATATGGCCAGCTTTGCTGGGACTCTTTGCCATTTCCTGTTGGGGAAGAGATATTCCCACAAGTAAGGATGACGCCGTGGACCGGACACACCAATGTTGGAGAAATTATATTTAAAAAAAAAAACCAAAAAAACCTCTGTGAGGGTAGAATTCATAACTGCGGCCATGTCATGTAAGGTAAATGAAGTAGACGCACTAGAGGTACTTGGCGTCACTTGTGCGGGCGTTACTGGTTGTGACACTTGGGGAGAACTAGATGGCATAACCTCATTTCTTTCTGTCTGAGAATCCTCTAGCGCTACATTTTTAAGTGCTACAATATGCTCTTTAAAATTTATAGACATATCAGTACAAGTGGGACAAATTCTAAGAGGGGGTTCCACAATGGCTTCTAAACATATTGAACAAGGAGTTTCCTTGATGTCAGACATGTTTAACAGGCTAGTAATGAGACAAGCAAGCTTGGAAAATGCTTTATTCAATGTAAAAACAACAATTTAAAAAAACGGTACTGTGCCTTTAAGAGAAAAAAAAGGCGCACACATTCTGCAAAACTGCTTAAAAATGCAGCAAACTTTTTGAATTTTTTACAGCATATACAGTAAGCCTTAGTAAGGTTGCCCCACCAGTAAGAGAAGAAATTAACCCCTTAATAACGAAACCGGATTGACAAGTGTCAAAAACCGTAAAATACACAGTCAGCACCTTGCCACAGCTCTGCTGTGGCGTCTACCTGCCCTTAGGAGTTGAATCTGAGGGAACAAGGCTTCGTTTTGGCCCCAAAATTGAGTCAGGACCCTCCTGTGTTGCAGCTTGCTGTCCAGTAATGAAAAACAACTGCGCATCTAAGGCGCAAAATTAGGCCCCACCCACCTCACTCGATGTCTGTGGGGCCTTATTAAAGTAACACACTAATGTGTTTAAAATAGCCATGTGGGTTATAAAACCTTAAAATAAGCCAAATGAACCCTCTAAATAAAAGTCCCAAAAACTTTTTTCCATATTTCTCAATAAAAACGTTTGCTCTATTACAAATATAAGTGTCTACCAGAAAGTAACTTAGCCCTCATGCAAGCTTGTAATACTACAATAAGTCTCTGATTACAGCTTACCCTTTCCCCTCATGGGGATACTGTCAGCCTTTTCTTGAAATATCACAGTTTTTCTAGAAAAAAATGACTGAACATACCTCAGTGCAGCATAGCATGCAAACCGTTCCTCAACTGAGGTTTCCTGTACTCCTCAGCCTCTGTGGGAACAGCAGTGGATCTTGGTTACAAATGCTAAGATCATCATCCTCCAGGCAGAAATCTTCATCTCTTTTCTGCTTGAGAGTAAATAGTACACACCAGTACAATTTAAAATAACAAACTCTTGCTTGAAGAAAATAAAAACTAACATTTTGTCACCACAATCACTTTACCCTTCCTAGTGCTTAGAGCTGGCAAAGAGAATGACTGGGGGGTGGAGTTAGGGGAGGAGCTATATAGACAGCTCTGCTGTGGGTGCTCTCTTTGCCACTTCCTGTTGGGAAGGAGAATATCCCACAAATATTGGATGAATCCGTGGACTTGATACATCTTGATATACTTGATATATTTCAAGAGAAATATATATATATATATATATATATATATATATATATATATGGGACAAAAAGCGAAAAAAAACAATTTATACTTGCCTGATAAATTCATTATCCTTACTTGTGGGGATTACTCTTCCTGCTGGCCAAGAGGTGTAATCCCCACAAGGATGAAATCCGTGGACTCGTGTCTTTAAAAAGAAAAACGGGCGCTACAACCTATGAGACTGGGAAAAAAAAAAGGGACTAGATCACAAAAACTTGTATGGAAATCAGCTTCCCTAGCAGAGTATGACGAGATATTCGAATCACTGCTTTATACACACACACACACACACACATATACATACACACACATAACACAAACACACACGTATATATACTTTACTTTCAGTAAAGATAAAGCACTCACTGGACTTTAGCCATCTGTGATAAAGTCTTTTATTAAATGTGACGTTTCGGGACACAAAAACAGTCCCTTCCTCTGACTG
>NC_069501.1:1055749709-1055752209 GCF_027579735.1 Bombina bombina | reverse complement strand
ATGCAAAAACGGGAGGGTACAAGAGGCGGCCCATTCTGAGGGCACCAGGCCTGAAAACCCCTACCCAACAAAATCTCGCTTCGTCCAAAGCCGAGAACAACTTTAAAAAAAAAAAAGGAAAAGGCCCAAGGACACTGACCCGCAGATAGTCCTCAAGTCTTGCTGGAGACCACAGGAACTAGACTTGACTGAGTCAACAGCCTCCAAGAGACACTGTCGTCCAGCAGTCTGTCTCCAAACAACACACCCCTTAACAAAGAAATGGAACAAACTATCGTATTCTTCCACAAAGAAGAAAAGACACAGAGAAAACATGATTGTACTTGAAAAGCATGGATAATCCACCTTAAGGAACTCAAGGCGCTGCTCATTTTATCAACCTTGAAAGGAGGAAAGGCTGAGTAGACCTCGCCGGGGATTGAACTTGCAACCCTCGGTATACTATAGTGCAGAGCAGCCACAGTGCATTAGTATGCTGAGCTAGCTGTCCAGCTAGCATAAGGAACTCCAGAAAAAAAACCCCAAAAAGGGCACAACGAGTCCTAAATAAAAACACAGAGCAAAAAAACAGAGAAACCGGGTCAGGCTAACAAAGACCCACCAGCCTCATAGAAACAAGGGGAGGCAATGCCCAGACCCCAGAAATACAGAAACCACGGGATAAGGCCGGGAGTCTGAAAAAGAGAGAGGATCTTCCCCTAACACAGTGCAACTGCACTCTAGAAAGCAACTGAAGACGAAGGTCCTCAAGTCGCAAAAAGGTAGCTCAGAATACCGAAATATTCAGAAACGAAACCTTGTGCAGCAATCTCAGAAAAGGTCTGAAGAACAACACCTGAAGCAAAAACACTGCACGCTGCAGTCATCTAAAAATTACTCTGAAACTTAAATACTTGCAGGGCAAGTAGAAAGCAGCTGAAGATAGGATCCTTCAGATTTCTAAGTATCCACTAACCAGCGGATAACGTTGCAGGCTATTTAAGAACCGCCAGTCCTTCCCACAAATCTTGAACGTGGAGAAAGGAGAAACCTCAAAGAGGCTTACTGTAACCTCGAATGCTCCGAGGACGAAATAGCAGAGCAACAGATCTCGGATCATGCTCAAACACCGGACCAGCCCAAGCAACAGACATGTCTGATAGACGGGGGGGGGACAGAAAGACCCAAACCACAAGTCCCCAGGGAATGAAAAGAAAAAGGGGGGACTCACCCACCCCAACAGAGCTCGGGTGGCAACCCAATCCGCTCCTCCAAAATAAGGCACTCCCAAGGAGAACCCCCTTGGACATGGAACAGAGAAAAGTGCAATAGATCCTTAGGAAGACCTGTCACAACTCTCTTAGACAGTCTCTACGTAGAGAGATCAATTTCCAACAGGTGGAACCGAGCCCACAGATCAGCAGATGCTGCCCCTTACAGAAATAAGCCACCTGATCAAACCTCCTACACACAGGGCAGGACAATGACCCTCCAGAGAGGAAACCCCAGCTCATAAGGAAGACAAACTATTCCCTCAAAAGGGAAGGGCACAGATAAGAAAAGCGTACATCTCCACAAGACATGAAGCCATAGTATGATCAAAACCTGAACCAAATGAAAAATTCATCCAAACACCACTGTTGGCTCGAGAGAAAAAACTCCCCATGAAGAGGAGCACACTCCGTCTGAAGGACAAGTCAGGCCTTAAAGTTTATAACTCTGGCCTTCCTGCTTGCAAGCCCAATAAGCTAGCCCCTATGTCGCAACATAGGGTCCCTGAAAAAACTGGGTCATCCTGAACCAGTCCACAGGATCATAAGTCTCCAGACATCCAAGAAGGATCCAAGACAAGAACCCTGGACCCAGAATCATCCTAGAACGAACGACACACCCAGGGAAAACAAGATACCCCGTCTGAAGCAATCAGACCTCACAGGGGATGATAACCAGGGAACCCCGAGAACTGGTACAGGACTCACTTGTAATTCCCAGCCCAAAGGGAAGAGAACACCCTTAGCCGGAGGTCAACACCCCCTCAACAAGGTGCTAGGCCGCAACAAAGTCACACAATTTCTCTAGAGCCCAAAGGCCCCAAGGGCAACATAAAGGGAAATGAGATTGAGAACAGAGTCACCCGAAAGAGAGAGTAGAAAAAAAAGTCTAGTCTCTATAATCATTTCAGATTAACGTTCCAGAGGACCACACCCAAGGGAGAAGAATGCAAAGCATCCCAAACCCAGGCAGAAAAAACATCCCCTAAGCAAAAAGCTTGGAAAAAGAGACAACACCTATCGCTCCTGATATGGAGAAGACTAACTCCCGAAGGAAGACAGAGCCTCACGGCCTTCACTGCCTAATTAAGCGGCCAAAGCCGCCAGAAAAAACGGACAAAGTCCAGAAAGTCTCGACCCAAAAAAAAAGAGAACCTCTAAAAGGAACAAGTCCTAAAAGGACACTTCCAAAGAAACCATGAAAGGCAAAACCGTAAGAACGGCGGTATAAAGGACTTAAATCCTCCAAG
>NC_069501.1:1055742209-1055744709 GCF_027579735.1 Bombina bombina | reverse complement strand
TGTGTCTGTATGTTACTACCTTTACAAAATTTCCAAGTTTAAATAGACAATTAAAGGGACACTGAACCCAAAATTTTTCTTTCATGATTCAGATAGAGCATGCAATTTTAAGCAACTTTCTAATTTACTCCAATTATCCATTTTTCTTCGTTCTCTTGCTATCTTTATTTTAAAAAGAAGGCATCTAAGCTTTTTTATTAGTTCAGAACTCTGGATAGCACTTTTTTATTGGTTGATGAATTTATCCACCAATCAGCAAGAGCAACCCAGGTTGTTCACCAAAAATGGGCCGGAATCTAAACTTACATTCTTGCATTTCAAATAAAGATACCAAGAGAATGAAGAAAATTTGATAATAGGATTAAATTAGAAAGTTGCTTAACATTTCATGCTCTATCTGAATCACAAAATAAAAAAATTGGGTTCAGTGTCCCTTTAAGAATAAAGTGCATATACATTTTAGTCACTTCGTCAAAAATGGCACATGTCAAAGGAGGGGGGGGGGGGGCCCTGATCAATGGTTGAGTCAGGGGCCCCAAAATTTCTAGTGGCGGCCCTGTATATATATATATATATATATATATACACACATACATATACATATATATATATATATATATACACATACATATATATATATATATATATATATATATATACACATACATATATATATATATATATACACATACATATATATATGGATGGAAAAGAGAAAATCAAAAAAGGGCGCACAGCTAGGCACTAGAATAAAAATTGACTATTCGTAAAGTAGGTATGTAGTTTTCAGACCTATGTGGTTATAGTAACAGGATAATAAAAATAATAATAATAATAATAATAATGTCCTTGGATTGTTATTGTATTCTAAAGAGTTCAGTAATGTGCTTTAGAATATTCGACACTTCTTTGTCTGAGGTGAGTGGATTTGTGCTTACCAGAGGTAACCTCAATCATATGAGGTAAGTTGTAGACTTGTCTGGGTTAGAGATGTTTCTTTGGCTCTTGTCCAGTCGATTTTGCTTTGTTCTTTGCTGTAGGAATCTTTCCTTTGTTGAAACCCTTTGGGATCTTTGTTTCCAGGTGGCTCCTGGCAGCAGTATGTTGTTTTGAATGAAATTCTTGGACTCTCTTGTATCGTTTGTTGAAAGGCAATGGAAAATCCTGGACTCTCTTTTTCTTCTTGGTGATGAGAATCTGGGTTGTCTCAGGTGTTCATATCGATTGAGATGGAATAAGAAAAGAAAACAAGAACATAGTGTGATAACGTTTAAATAAAAAAGCTCTTTTTAATTAGAACTAAGTAAATGTGCTTACATCAAATGCCCTCAATCGGAGTATGAGGTAAGTAATAGACATTGATTAAGTATTTCGATCTCCTGGTCAGTGCTCTGGTTGGCTGCAGTACAAAGATTGCCCAATGCAGTATTTGAATTTAAAATACAGTTCAGCCTGCTTGTGGGACACTAATGGCTGTATGCTTAATGTGGTTCTTTTAAACAGCTTAACCTGCTGGCCGTAATTTGTGGTCAATAAGACCAATACGTTTATAATGCGGTTAGGCTAAAAAGCCTCTGTTGGCAGTTGGTAAGTTCAAATTGTGCGTATAATATGCTCACAGAGGCATATGTATAAGGAAGGGTACAGTCGCTCAACAAGTCCTGTTACCCGTTGTGTTAAATATGATGCCGTGCCGCAATGTAGCAAAAGGATGTCCGCCCACCTTAAGATAATCCTTACGCGTTTCGAAGTGATCAGTCACTTCTTCATCAGAGGAAAAAAGTGGAATGGACAGAAGTCGGCATCATGAGAATATAAAGGTCTGTGGTGGGCGTGTTTGTTCCTAATTGTCCAATTGCGGCTAAGTTGTAGTGACGTCAGTTGTGTTAGCGTATCGGTTGTCATAGTGACCATGCTTTGTTGACTTCTGGGAGTTGGTCGTCAGTGTCTGCTGGGTCCTATAGTTTCTCCTATTCTGAGTATATCCTACTATTTTTACTGGAACGTTTGCTTAAAGTCCTAAATAGTAAAACAATCTTTTCTCTTATTTTTATAGTATTTAAGGCGAACGGAAAGTAATAATGAAAACGTAATATAATGTTTATGGTGTAGTGTTTGGATTTAAACAATTTTATTCTGTATATTTTTCTTGGACGTTTTTTGATTATGAATTTTAGATAAAGGTGGAGGTATGGGAAGTAGTGGAAAGTGTATTAGCCTTGAATTTTTTGATTTACTGGTAATCCAGATGAAAGTTTGATACCTATTAATTATCTGTTTTTATGGCTAAACATAAATTGCTGATTTTTGTGACTGATTTTTAAGAGATTTCTATAAAAATGCTGCCAGATCTATATCTTCATTTAATCCCATAGGGCTCATTGTGCCCATATAGTGAATCCAGAAAGTTTCTCTCTGGCGAAGCTTAAGGAACCTGTCTCCTCCTCTGCGTGGTATCTGAATTTGTTCTAATATTGTGCCTCTGAGTGCTTTTGGATCT